>NW_010173820.1:6229-53698 GCF_000695765.1 Mesitornis unicolor
AAAAAAAAGGAATGTCAGGTATGATGAGCATTGTTTTACAGGTTACAAAAATCAGTGATCATAAAGTCATAGACTATTTTGGGTTTGGAACGGACCTTTAAAGGTCATCTAGTCCAACATCCTCTGCAATGAGCAGGGACAACTTCAACTAGATCAGGTTGCTTAGATGTTAACTCTATCTTCTGTAAAATGGGAACCTGTGAATTTATATATTAGCATGTGTGTGTCCAGATAGTGCAGAGAAATGTCTGCTGCCAGGAGCAGCAAAACCAGGGTGCTCAGCAAGGGCAGGGGAGCTGGCAGCCTGGAGCTACAGTGGTCAAGTGGTCAGTGAGGTTGGCAAGGCTGTGTCTTCTCCTGCAGAGCAAGTCCATCAATGGTAATGACTGTCACCCACAGTCTAGATCACACGCATATCCAGGTCAAGCCAAGGCATCAAGTCAGGGTCAGCAGCAGTGAGGGACATGGCCAGGCATGGGCATCCCTGAGACATAGCCTGGGAAAAGACCAGGGGTGAGTGTCTGAGCTCAAATGCAATTCCTAAGCAGAGTGGGAAGGCCCTAGAAAGGCATATCACAGTTCTGTGCTGCACCTCTGATCTCAAATTATAGCTGCACCATGTGAGATCTTGCCTTGAGAACAGGTAACCAAACCCCTTGGAGGGGTAGATGGAGGCTGCAGAGCCTATTGGTACACTTAGGGCCATAACACTAATTTCACATCTGTATATATCATACGGACTTTTTTTTAAAATGAAAAGCAGCTGAGGGAAAATACCTCTTCCAAGAACATGCTGAAGTATCCTAAACTAAGCCTAATGGACGAATGTTGCATGCTGCAATCTTCATTTATTAATGATATTTTCTTGATCTGGAGATGTAACAGTGCTAGTGGTGGAAGCAACTGCCAGAGGATTTACTAGAGCATTTCAGAGCTGTCACATCCATGTCACACATCCTCAGTGCCACATATGCTCCATTGTCATATAACAAGGAGTTGTGGCCTGCTGTGCAGACTCGATCCCCTCTATTAGTATAGGTACAGCCACACAGAAGCTATGGCACAACAGTCACTCCATGAATGATGCAGTCTACATGACCTGAACTCAACCCTATGTGACTTGGATAATAAGTGTTTTCGCAAAGTTGTATCCTGTTCCTGCTCCCTGGAGTATGTACTAGCAAGCACGGGATATGGGTCCAGCTTCACAACGAAATTACTTTAGCAGAGGAAAGAACCAAGGAGTCACTCACTGTGCAGTTATTTTATCTGACAGAAAGCTCCAGAAAAATATTTTTCCTCTACCCTGGTCTCTTTTTCCCCATTCCAAGACTTATAGGATGCCTGATCAGCTTCTGATGAACTGATGGTGCTTGTCTGAAATGGTGACTATTCACATATCACTGGTATCTTTGGTACCATCTCTTGGCTTATAGAAAGTAAAGAAAAAGTCACTTGGGTAAAATAAATACCTGATTCTTGTCTCTCAAAGTGAAAAGTTAGGAGCTGATACAGGAATGGGTTGATTTAGACTGAAGGCCAATCCAGTCCAGAGCCTTGTCTCTGACATAACCAATAGCTCCCCAGAGATAAAAGAGCAAGGACAGAAAAAAGCATCCTTGTCCAGTTAATGCACTGCAGAGACATAAATAAAAATCATGCAGCCACACTTCAGTAAGATTATTTCTAAGAAATTGGTAGGCTGCCTTCAGTGGAGAAACCTGAAGCTGAACCTTGGAAAACACTGGTTGTTCTAGAGTGTAATCGTAATCAAAGATAGGGGAAAGGCATCTGTTTGTAATATTACTGAGAGCTGGAGTGTCTGACCGGTGAGATGTCAATGATGTCTCTCATGCTACTACAGATTTGAATTTATTTAGAGCAAAGATATAAAACTGAGTCTTCTACCTCTTTGAAAGGTGCTTTGACTTTGGTCCCACTGCAGTCAAAATTGTGCTTTGCCCAGTGGCTTTTGCTGAAGCAGTTCCATTTTGCATAACGTTTTTAAATACTAATTGGAGCTGGGACTAAATCTGACCTTTCTGAGTCACGCTATTGAGACCAAAGAATGAGGGCAGCTAAGTATTATTTGCAGGAAAATTTTGCTCTGAATTTTATACTTAAAGTCAGTCTTCTGCCTAGAAACCCCTAGGACTCTACTTTGCTATGTAATCTGTCTGCAGCTACAAATTCATTAGCCAAAAGCACTCATATAGGATTTTATAACAGTGCATTATGACACTGAGCACTCTGGGGAGAAAATGAAGTTAATGTAAGGGTAAATGACTTTCAAAATATTCTATTCTGTGCCTTTAAATGTCAAACCCTGAAAAGAAAGCAAAAGAAAAAAGAAGCACATGAAAGGAGGAGATCAGCCTGTGACTGAAAGTCCAGCTGTGTAAACAAGTTTAGTGACTTCTTTTATCTCTAATTGGTCTTATACACTGATCTTTCTGGTGCCAAAATCACACACTTCAGACTAATTCTTAAGTAATATAGCATTATTTCCGGATGGAATTGGTCTGAAATGTCAAACTGATATGTGTCGCTTGCAATCTCAGGTTTTTTCCAGTGAACATCAACAACTGTCTTTAGTTATATTACTTTAAAAGTTTGAAAAGGAAATGGGTTTATACCACCAAAAATGTGAATATAGGCACTAAAGTTGTTCTAATAGTGCTATTCCCTGCATAAGACATAGAAAATACTCAGCTGGCATAATTTTTTTGGCCAAATTACATTAACTTCAGAGATGCCCTGCCAGTTAATATGGTCAGATAATTGCCTTATAGACTTCAGAATATATCCGTCTCACAAATGCAGAACAGGCTGTTGTCTTTCCTGATAGTTTAGGACCTTTGCGTAACAAGATATTCACATAATTATGGAGTCTAGTCTGGAGTAGACACTGGGGTAGACACTGAAAAACTCCAGTGAGACAAGGAAGCCACATGTACAAGCAAATGAAAATCAATACTGATAAAGGCAGGTTGGTGCACACTGGCCATAAAAATAAATTATTTAGACAACAAGCAAACAAACTGTCTGTCCATCTGACATGAGTCAAAGTCACCTATATGCGAGAAATAGGCATCAAAGCAAAGTCTATGTCAGTTGGGGTCAGAAAAACATATTTTACATTTTTACATGGTGTATGTGGCACAATGCAATATATAAAGAAGATTGTGTCAATACAATGATTTAGCATTGCCTACACAGTTAAAAGTTATTCAATATTACACATACCAATGAAAAGGGTGTATGAGAAACAATAAACTTCTGCTCTTTAGTCCTTCTATTTCTTCCACAGGATTATTACATAAAATTAGAAAAGAATATGTTGAGTAAGAATCACTAAAGTACTTTTTCCTGTTATAGATCACTAAGCTGTGATTATATTGCTAGACAAGTATGTGTGTGCATGTGCGTGCAGGTGTGTGTGTGTGTATGCGTATATACATAAAGATTAAAACTTAAGTTAATAACAAGAATGATGGCTGGTAAGACAGACATAACTAATAAGCAAGTCTGGCATTAACCAATAATATACTTTCGAAACCAAGCAACCAAACACAAATCATGGCTTACAATTATTTTATTCTATGACTCAATGAAAGAATACTAATAATTTTTTAGCACTGATATGGGAAGGAATATTTTTATTGTAAAAGGTACATGTGGTTGAATGTGTGAGAAAAATATAATACCAGGAAAAAAAGTTACAAGTTGGTTTGGTTTTGTTTTGTTGTTTTTTTCATTAATCCACTCATTATGGCATGTAAGGCAATTCTGTTAGTGCTGCATTACTCTGTGAGAGACAATTTCTTTTGCCCCAAAATTATGTTTAAATAAATACATTCATTATAATTCCCATACTAGCATCCTCAGAGATGACTTCAGAAGGAAAATACTTCTCTGCTTCAGTGCTAGTTATATTCCTTCCATGTGCTACCCTTCACAAGTGGCTTTTTTGTTGTTTGTTTTTTTTTTTTACTTCTGAGCTCACATCCATTTCTAGACATCAGTAACACCACCCGTTCCTCACAAAGGCAGGGTTAAGGAGAGTGTAAGAAGCCAGAGAACTCAGATCTAATCAGTTAAGTAAGGCTGGCATCACCCTTTATTCAAAAGAAAATTTCTAGAAAAATAAAATGCAAAACAATCATAACTCTCAAAATACTGAAAAAATTGTGTCCCTGTTTAACAAGTAACTTGTTTTAGACATTTCTAGCTATTGAATATGTAAGCACGGCTGTCAAAATCAAACACCCACATTGTTCAAGTCTAGGTCAGGGCCTGTTTCTCTTTCCTTTAGCATGTAAAATGTGTTTTGACTCTTCACTCAAAGCAGATGTTTGGTTCTAGATGTTAAAATTTCAAAAAAAAAGCGCACAACAGTAAACAAAATAGGTGAACCATTTTGCAATATTTTTGCAAAACACCGGGAGAATGATTCGTTCAAAAGTTTTCTATTTCGATACTCTGAAAGAATGTCCATTTCTCAGCAACTTTAGAGTTTAAGCATGCATTAATATCACTAACAAGTTTTTTTCTTTAATTTATTGGAATAAAACACTGTGTGTTTCTACTCTGAATATTTTCCCTGAAGCAGTTCAAGATTAGTCCATTTGTGGCTATACTAGGCACCTACCCAGGAACACTTTTATGCACAAAGTGGTCTGCTAAAGCCAATGTCCGCCCTATCAAATCATATCGGCTACAAAACAAGATGGTCACATATAGATAGCATTGAGAAAACTAGACTGTGATTATTCCTGAAACACTCAAAGAATTGTTCAGGAAAGCGCAAGTTGGCCAAGAAAAAAATTTTCACAGGCACTGATCTAACAACTGAAAAGTAGAGATGACTGAGGTCCAATGTCAAGTAGTCTTCCCTGGCATAGTTTAATCTACCAGTTTAGATACAGTTTCAGTGTTTCTATTGATTGTTTTCAAAGCAGAGTTGGTTCTTCTAAGAATATGCTTTGGTAGGCCAAGTTAAATGCCATCTTCCTTGACTGGTAGAAGAGGTTTTTAGGCCTGCTGTCATTATTTGTCTTTGATTTCTGTGTTGAAGTAGATTTGTTCTGTGTCTTGCAGCCACTGAAACTAGATGCCCAATCTTAATTAAAAAACTGAATAAATGAGATTGCAAAAAAAATATTAGTTGTTAAGAACAAGGGAACATAGATGTGAACTTCACTGATTCATTGAGTTACAAGTGTTAACTGAGATGCAATTGAAGAACATCTTTTTCCAGTGACTACCGTGCAAACCGAAGACCTATTTGCAGACTTCACTTGGGGATCAACCTCTAGAGGGCAACAAAATCACATGAAATGGCAATTCAATAACGACAAGGGCAGTATCAGAGTCATACACTAATCAATATAGTTCATCCTCCCTTTACATCCTAAACCTCTGTTTATACAAAACTGTATTTGAAGCACCTGTTTTACAGAATGACACATGTAATGACCAGATACCACCTGTATGGTTACTGTGACCATATTCTTTTTGTTACCACTTCCATTGACGCCAAATCATGGCCTTAAAATACGTGACCTTCCACCCTAAAAACACAACCCTTAAGCTTGAAATAAATACGAATTTCTATAAACTCTCGAGTCTTTTATTGCTTGGGAACAAAACCACCCCTTTTGAAGAAGAGCACAATGTCACAATCAGACCTCCAAGCTGTGAGCTTACAGACTGTTAATCCTCAACCCATTTTTTCAAAGCATTCCTAAAACCCCTCTCTCAGTGTGACTCAGTATTATAATTTTTAAACATATACATATGTGTAAATTAAATTAAAATCTTCCCATAGTTGTTCTCTAAGTATCCTAGTGCCTTTTAGCTACTACATCTCCACCTTTCTTAGAAGACAGTCTCTTCCTGGAAAGGTCATATGCAGTTTATCTTGGAAAGTTAAAATATATAGAACACATTCTCTGTGCTTCACTTGTAAATAATGCAAGTCTTATTAACTAAAACAAGGATTGTTCCTCAGAATCCTTTGCTAAATAGGTTATTAATACCATAGGTACTGTGTTAGCAATAATATAAGATTATGCCAGAAATGCCATAATGATTATTTCTCTTAGAGCACTCTGAAAAGCATTCAATCATTAGCTCCTGCTGCCATTCACTGTAGACTCCAGACTAATACTTTCATTTTCAAATGTCAATTTCTGCTGTTAAATTAAATGAAAATGTGGATCAGTGTGATACATCATCATCTAAAGTAACTCCCAAGGAAATTGCTAGAGTAATGCCATTAGCATTGCCTGCCATTTTCTGAAATGTTTCAGTGTAAAAAAGCAGGCTGTGTGGTTTGTCTCAGATGGCTGTCTGCTGCAGTCTTTCCTCAGTCAAGGCTGTGAATGCCCAGCCTGCCTTTCACCCAGGGCAGCTTTTCAGGACGGTATTTGGAACCAACGAGAGGATGAAATTTGGCCTGGGCCTGTGCATAATGCAAATAATAGTTCAAGTTGCAATACTCACTGTAAGGGGCTTCAACAGCTCTGTTTGCTGCCTTTCTGAGAAAGACTTATTTAACTGATGTTCATACAGCTGTACTGGCTGTTCGTGGCAAGGTGTTGGTGGCAAAGGATTGCAGGGGTGGCCTTGTGCTGGACACAGGCAGATCCAGCCAGTTCTAGCCAGCGCCAGTGGACCCACTGCAGGACACAGCTGAGCCCCACAGACAAGGTGGTGGCGCCTCTGGGAAAATGGATTTCAGAAAGGGCAAAATGCTTCATAGCAGTGTGAGTAGGGGAAAAAAGTGTTGGAAACAGCCCTGCAGGCACTAAGGTCAGAGAAGTAGGAGGCAAGGCAGTGTTCCAGGCAGAGATTCCCCTGCAGCCCATGGAGAAGACCATGGTGAGGCAGGCTGTCCGCCTGCAGCCCGTGCATGACCCCACACCAGAGCAGAAGGATATTCCCTGTAGGAATTTCAGCCCATGGAGACCCCACATGGGAGCAGGGAAGAAGGGCAAGGAAGAAGCAGCAGCAGAGAAGGACTGCTAGAGACCAATCAAACACTCCCCATTCCCTACCCCCACTCTGCACCACTCAGGATCAGGGGGAGATCGTAGAGGAGTCATGAATGGAGTAGTGAAGTTGAGCTTGGGAAGAAGTGGGGTAGGGGGAAGAGGTTGTTTTAATTCTTCTTTATTTTCCCGATTCTAATCTATTTTAATTGACAAAAAAAAAAAATTCTCTAAATCGAGTCTGTTTTATCCATGATGGTAAATGGTAAGTGATCTCCCTGTCTTTATCGCAATTCACAGGCTTTTTAATCTTATTTTGTCCCCTCATACTCTTGACGTAAGGGAGTGAGAGAATGGCCTGGTGGGTGTCTGGCAACCAGCCAAGGTCAATTCACTACAAAAGCATCGAGGATAACCACGGTTTTTCTATTGAAGATCAATATAATTTTACTACACAATATTTCTGCAGTGCAGGAAGGGCCATGGATAGAGAGAAAACTCTGAAAGGCTGCTCTCCTGGCTACTCCTTTGAATTCTCCAGTTGAGTTTGACTAAGTCAGTCTCACAAAAAAGCTGTGGTTTGAGCCCAAAACTCATGTATTTTTTGAGGACATGGAGTGTATGAATGAAGATTTCCAATCTCTCTCTCCCTGTCTCCTTCTTCATATTTCATTAAGCCCATATGCCATCAGTTGGAGCTGCTAGACACTCTCTCCTCTTCAGTTTATCCTGGAGTTATCTTGAAGAGAGGTAACCGGATACAGAACAATTTTGCAACTGGTGCAATACTAAATCTTCTAAATATCACCCATGATGTCAGTAGGAAAGAAACATAAGCCTTACACAATCCTTTGCGCTGAATTGAGAAATTCACATGCTTGGTATCTAATATCGAATTTGCAAAGGGTCCTGAGCTCCCCAGATAGCAAGATTGTGACTGTATCCTAAGTAGAACATCTCATGTATGATTTGCAGCTGAAGCTCAATTACAGGTTTGCTTTAAAACACTTCAAAGACATCTAATCTACATCACTATCATCTCTTCTAGTGGCATATAGACCACATAGACATAGTCTCTCAGGAATGCATCTGTAGAAATTCTCCCATTGAACTTCACAATCTTAACACAACCATACTCACACATTGAAGCCTTTGGTGCCTAGCATCTTCAAGATAATCTAGAACTTCAGGTTGGAGAAATTCATTCATCCTGTACCAAATGCCAAGCACTAGTAGTTACAGGAGGTCTCCTCTACTCCTAACAAGGAGGTAAGCCACTACCAAGACATGTGCAGCAGTTTGCAGATCAAGCTTTACAGAAACCTCTCCAGGGACTTAACAAGTAAATGGGAAGTAAAACAAGTATGAAATTCAGCTCAGCAGAGGGCAATAGCAGTGTACATTAACAACTGCGTAGCTCTCAGTAAAACAGCTTCTCTGACCTGAATGATGCAGTCTGCAAATAGAGGGTAAGCAGGTGGGGATGGAAGAACAGAAGAAGTTGTCTTAGTATTTTGATAATATCATCAACAAATCTTCCTGGCCTTCAGGAGAGAGCTGTTCCGATTTGCTCAGTCTGATAACCTTTGTTCTTCTCCATACTAACAAAAATGTTTTTAAATTAAATCACCATGTGGCATAGGATATTATTTAATTTGGTTATAAATACTGGTATGAGCTTCATTATCTATAAATTGACCGGTGACAGGAATTAAAAGAAACATCTTTTGGTTGAGAGAAAAGCTTCATCAGGGTAAAAGCATGAGGTTATTTTGGGATGTCTTAGTTTAGAAAACTGTGTTTTTTGCATCTTTTAAGTGTCATTGCAGGAGAGGTAGGAATGTGTATCTTATTTCTAAAAGACAGGACTCAAATAGCATAAAGGTAATATAAAAGGACCAAAAACTGGCATTCGGGGAATGTAATTGCAAGATCCTTTCAACATAATTTTCATTTAATAGGATAGGAACAGAGGAGAAAAAATAATTTAAGGGACAATAACAATTTGAAAGCCATGACAAATCACGTGGAAAGGTCAGCAGACAATCCTAGGACTTTTTTGAAAGTCTTCCTGAGTAACTTTGGAAAAATACTGACGTTGGTTGCATCTACTATAGTGTTGGAGACGGGACTGTAACTGTCAAACGTGACAGTTCCCTTCCTGATCCACCTCAGAGCTGCAAAACTACTGAGCTGACACTTGGTGCTTTGAAACAGTCATACAGCCAGAAAAAAGCAGAGAAGAGACTCTGAAAGAAAGTCAATTGTCAGCAGAACAAGGAAAATGAAGGCTAAATAACAGAAAGAGAAGTGAAAGCTTTTAAGCAGGGGAAAAAGATCACAGCATAAGGTGTCAGGGATAATGCCATTAGCAGTGACAAATGGAAATAATTGATTAAGAAAGTAGTGAAGGCAGGGGAGGGAGAAATATGTCTTTGAGCTTTTATTCAGTGGTTTCAAATCTTTCAAAGATTCCTACAAGCATTTCTTTCAACTGCAGAAACTATATTAGGCATAATAAAAGCACTGATCAAATCCTTGTCAGCCTCTATAATGAGTTAGATCTTTCAGGAGAATTGCCTGTCTATTGTGATACAAGCCTAATATCTGAATATCAGTGATATACTGTTATTGTTTTGGCTAGATTACAAGACTTGGAAAATGTGATTAGAAATTGCTGTGGAGGCAAAAAGTATTTTATATACATGTGCAGATCAAAGGGCCTGCCTAGACTAGAATTCTGTATCCAGACTTAGTCAACAGCATCTTACATTTCAGAAGATGATTAACTTATCCCTGATCCATTTTCTGGGAAGTCTACCACATTCCAGTCACTCCAATATTACTCTTCCTCCCTCTGAGTCCCTTAAATTCTACAGTGGAAAGAGCTGTACTGAAATCAATTGAAGTTTTGCTTTTGACTATAACAGGGCCAAGATTTTTCCCTGTTTCTTTGACAATGCTTACAAAAGGATTGATTGCAATTTAAAAAGCTGAATCCTAGACCCCATTTCTGCCACTCACACTTGCTCCCTCAAGTAATCATCTTGTCCAGAAGCCATCCTTACTTCTGGGCTTCCCAGAGCATCAACTCTTCCACCTGCCTGGCTTTTAAAGTTGAAGTACTTCAGAAAATTGACTCTTTATTTTTCTATTTATCAGAACTGAACATGCTGTAGGTACTAAACAAATATTAGGCAGAGAATAGCTGCAATAATAAGATAGCCAATTTTGTAATGAAGCATGCTAAGATGTTAGCTGGAATTACTTGTGACAAAAATTCTAAGAAAAGTTGACATTGCTGATAAATAGACAAAACAGATTTCTGAGAAACAAACCAATGACAGCTATTTCGAAAAGACAAGGAAAATTACCCATAATTAGATTGATGTGGTCAATAACGATTAACAATTTATAGCTAGTGTTCTAGGGAAATATAATGAACTATATGAATATTAGCTACTTTTTTTTAATGTGTTTCACATGTACTCACAACAGGCTTAACATCCACAGAAAAAGGAAATATTTAAATTTTTCAACTCAAATCAAAGAGTTAGACAACTTCCAGCTAAGTCAGTGTGATGTCACTTATCTTTTTTCAAAATAAATAAGAGAATAATCAAATGTCTTTGCTAGTTTCATCCACTAATGAAGTGAATAGTAGCAATATTTGACATTTCTATTGCATCTTTCATCCCAAATCACCTTAATCAATTTAATATCTGTTTAGACACATCTTTTAGCTCTTATATATGAAATCATTTGACTGAAATCAAAGCATGGAAATGATAGAACAACACATAGCAAAAAATTGCTTGTATTTTTCAGTTAAAAAAATGAAGGCTTTTTTTCTATCAGTTGAAACTATGTGGGAAGAAGTTCAAGAGATTAAAAAGATACTCTAGTTACAATTTATACTTGTAATAACTCATGGTAGAACATTGTTTCTCAAGTGGATTAAATATTTGAGCCTTTAGGATCCTTTCCCACTCAGGTGAAAACGAGGTCAGTCTTACAAAAGCAGATCCATGCTGTGAAGCCTGTTCAACCCAATCTTTGTTGCAGGTGAAGTTTTTCCCATTTAGGCTTCTTTTTATCAAAATAATAAGCCTCAGAAAAATCTAAATGAACATTGTTTGAGTTATGATAATCACTGTTCATCCTGCTTCATTTGATGGTTTTTAAGCTGTGATCCTTTAAAAATATGTTCATGTGCTTAATATGGCTAATTCCACTGAAAATGTAATAACATTCAGTTCAATTCATTGCATGGAAATTGCAATAGGCAGTACTAAATTTAAGGTAAATGTATGCTTTTTAAGTAAAAGGTAACAATTATCTCCAATAAAGTGTCTGCACAACGCAAGTCTATCTACAGTAGCTTGGGTTATTATGGACAAGGTTAAGAAATCTCTATTCTTTACTCTCAGATTTGCATTTACATTGGTTAGAACCAAAACCAAATGTTTTCTGATTAACCTAATTAGAAAGGATGTTTCTCAGACTAGCTTCACAGAATCACAGAATATTAGGAGCTGGAAGGGACCTTGAAAGATCATCTAGTCTGAATCCACCTGCCAGAGCAGGCTTTGTACCTTTTAGGGAAGTTTGACTCCTTGGATTGTGAAACCTAACTTATGCTAATCTAGAAAAGCAATTTTTAAAATTAAATAGATGTATTCCTATTCTAGCATTATCAACTTTTAGTCTCATTAAGTAATATATCGTTTTGCATTGTTAGGACGTATCTCTTTTTTCCTGGAAACATGAGATTAAAATCATTGCCTGATGCGGCATATAAGGCCTTGACAATGTGTACAGTAAGAAGCTTGGCAAAGCCTGTGTTTACAGAAACACTTTTTATTACACCATTTTTTTTGGCAAAAATAAGATGCAACAGAAAGGTGAGAGTATTTCATGATCCGGCAAATTAAGGTCTGCATTTACTCAAATTTGCAGTATCCTGCTTCAGTCTTTTGTATATGAGGCAGACATACAAGATGAATAAGGGCATATATCATATGTATTTTTTTCCTGAATATTCATCTGACTCAGATATTGGTATTCACCATCTGGAAAATACTCTGTATGACACGGTTAGATCAAAGTTAGCTGAAGGAGTTGGAAGATGAAACCAGAGCTCGCCGCTTAGGCTGATCTGCCCGAGATGGAAGTTCTGAAACACAGGCTGTAAAGAAGGCCAAGTTCAACAATTTCAAACATTGACCAAAAAAGCCAGGCAGTTGCATGTAAGTTTAATCATGCTACTGCTTTACATAATTTCAGGTTAAACTAAAATGTGCTTAAAAGTTTTGGAGCACTGTAAAACTTCGTGGCAAGTGATATATTATTAATTTCCAGTGCTTTTATTAATATCTAATTTTGTTAGTTGGCACAGCTATGATGCAAAAAAAAATAACTAAAGCAAGGTTATTTAGATTGGAAGATCACTCTATTCAGTCTTAGGTAATCTTCAAATATTAGAGACACAAAACTTGGAGAATATTGTTAATATCCTGCAGGGAGGCAGTTAAAAATAATAAAAAGGGATATTTCTTTTTGAGTGGAAGAGTACAGAAGACACAGGATAAATACATTGAAAACACTTATTCAGATTCAGAGAATAGTTATGTTCCTCTAAAAGATGTTAAAGTGAATATGCCTGAATGAATTAATGTACATGAACAAATGTATACACATACGCATTCATACAGACCTTACCTCAGAATTCAGTGTGTAGCTCAAAATGCTTCCCTGGATTAAATGTAGAGTCATGGAACAACATATGAAAAGCAAACTCTTTCTGCTGATCTAAATAATTTCATATATCTTTATATCTTCATGTCACAGTATCCATTTCACATATATTACAAGAAAATAGCATGTTTTTATAATTATATAATAATATAATGATAAGTTTAAGCAGTATTCTCACAATGAATGTTCAGATTTTGTCTTTCTGAAGGTATGAGTACATGAGTAGGGCTGGGAAATTACTAGTTCCATCTGCAAACTAACAAGAGAGAAGGTACGCACACAAACGAGAAATCAGTTGAGAAAACGCAAATTCAAGTGGGAGCTACAAGGTAAAACAAAGAAAAGGAGGACTGTTAATTTCTGTCTGCTTTTTGGCAAGAACTCACGGCCCAGAAAACTACTTCTCTTTGACCATTATTGGCAGACCTGCTTCCCTTGTGCTGCACTCTGGCTAGGCTTTATGAATTACAAAGGGTTGGGAATAATCAATACTTAAAATAAGAAATCTCTAAGGGAACCCATAATTTACAGGAAATTATCTTTATTTACTACATGACATCAGGTCTTCAGATTAATAAAATAAGTGTAGACTGTGACTCCAGCAGGTATCCAGTCAGTGGAAGTAGGAAGGTTTGGGAGAGATTAAAAAAATCAAGCTGTTAAATATTCAATTTCTGTTATCACAGTACTGCAATGGGAAAGACAGATAATCTTTAGCTCCATGTGTATCTGTGCCTAGTGTTTGCCATTGCATCTTAGATTTCCATATGCTCTTCTATGCATCCAGGCAATAGTAGCCACAGTCTCAGGTTCTGCAGCTAGGTTCATTTAACTGCCTCATTTCACTCAATACTGGTGAGGCAATAGTGCTATAAATACGAGACCATGTTAGCTTCCTTCACATTTTGTGAGCATAGGAGAAAGAATTATGGGTTTGCCAGATGCTGGCTGAAGTATTGTTATTTTTCAAGACTAAATTTCATGTACTTTTCTAATGGACTAAGTTCATTTTCAATTCTTATAAAACCAACATTGGATATTTCACCTAGCACATTTTATGGAAAGCTACATTTCAAGTGGTTCTGAAGGCCTCACAGTCCATAAGCTCTGTAATCCCTTCAGAAATTTACACTTTATAAATAAGACACAAAATTGTTGTGAACTAAATTGAGAAGCAGAAATCACTATGTTGGCCTTGTGGTTTCTCTCACTGTAAGAAGGTGAACAGATAAATCCTTCTTGCATGTTCCTTCAGGTTCATTGCTGTGAACCTACAGACAAAGTAACACAGATCTATGTTGTGTGTTTGCTGTGTCTCTGCTTTCTCTTCTTTATCCAGTCTTCAGATCCTCATGATATTAATTATGGAAGTTATTTAAAATATCCTAGACCAAGATTTTCCATGTGTTTCAGTCACACAACTTCAGATACCTTAACAAGAGGTTTGATTTTTCAGGAAAAGCTAGCCATTCAGCTGTTGAAAAAAAGAAGGATCTGTAATTTATTTTAAAGCAGAATCTCAAAATATATTCATTTTTAAAGACTATGTGCTTAGACTATATATGATGCAGTGCTACATATCTGTAACGTTTGACTGTAGCTCCTTCTCTCCTTTCTGCTTCTCTGCTTTCAGTGGGACCTCAGGGAGTCTTATAATGTTAAAATTTATTACAGAATGGTGGGTTTTTTAGGTATTCAGGATCTGTAGTTCTTAGTTTTTCCTACTTCCTTGCTGTTCCCCAGTTTCCCTTGGTACACAACGAAAATAGTTCACAAACCAGAGACTGATGTTGGTGGAGCTGTGCAAGGCACAGAGATGAAATGCAGATGAGCCCATGGGATAAGAGTGCACGATACAGGCAATAGAAGGTACCTGTCAGGAGGATGAAGGAGTTTCAGCATCCTCAGATCTGTCTGAGTGCGTGCTGCCCTGCTGTGCCCTACACACACCCCAGACACACCCACCTATCCTCAGTCCTCTCCCTGCTCTGCTCTGAAAGGTCCCCCTCAGCAGGGAGAGCTGATCGGTGCCTCCTGTGCCCAAGTCTTCCCATTCCACAGTCCTGTAAAGCACTACAGAGCTGTGCTAAGTTATAAACTAGGGCACATAAGCTGTCAAAATATGTCGAACCCAGCTATTCAAGCTGTAGCAAAGGTTACCTCCACCGAGGGAAGGGGGAAATATGCAGCTGGGGCAGTACCTGCTCTGCTTGTCTTAGATTAATCCCCTATCCAGTGGTAATAAATAGTTTAGGGAGTTTGGAGTTTGAATTCTCAGAGGCAAAACACTTTGGGAAGGTGAATAAAGCTAGGTACTTTGCTATTATCAAAGTGTTTGTGTTCTTATTTAGAAGGCCAAAAGAATGCAAATGATGCTGAGTTTTGACTCTGTTGCACAAAACAAAAGCTCCTTCTCTCTCTCTGCAACTCTTTCATCAGTGCAATCTTCTGGTGTCACCTGGTGCATCAACAGTTGAGGAGGTCCTGTCTCAGGCATCTAACAAGCAATCACAATACTTTGTCTTAGTAAATTACTATTAATTATTAAAAAGTAGCAAGGAGGTGCCCTGAATTGAAGAGAACCTGCAACTCTGATCCAAATCAGTGGCTCTACAGGCAAAGCCAAAAGGCTTATTTTACCACCACATACATACTGCACAAACAGGTGTTTTTGTCACTGAAATGGGAACTGGATCAGGGAATAAATGGAGGCTAAAAATCACCTTTGGGGGGGCAAATGAGAGAAAATTATTGCTGTGATCTGGTACAACTCATGGAAATCCAAATACTTGTGCCAGTAGAAGGAAGGGAGCAGCACAGGGCAGATAGGAGTGGGACTGCTTCTTTTGGCGGCATCTCCAGCTTCAAATGTTCCTGAAATTGTGGCCTCAGGCAGTTGATAAAATATGAGAAAAAGCCCTCTCTTTTCCAAAGCTTGCTCCCAGCAATCAGACAGTACCTTGTGTAATAGCAGTCACACTTCCCAAAGTCCCTAGAACTTTGCTGACCTTTGCATTATATAGTCTTATGGGCTCATTATGATTGACCTTTATTAAGTACATATTTGACCACTGTTATGTTTTATTGAGGGTTTGTTTTTTGTTGGGTGTTTTTTTTTTCTTTTGATATAATCGCACATTTCACTCTTGCTCCATTAACAATTTTTCCACTCCTCACGTTCCAATCTGAAAATCCTATCTTTTTTGCATACTTGTGTTTTCTGGTGTTGTTCTGCTGCCAAATGTTTTTATCATCCTAAACTATCCGAAGGGTAAAGCCTGCTCTTTCATTTGTGTCAGTAATTCAGACAGCTCTCCTGCATTATTCCATGTCTCCTCACCAGCAGCACAGTCTCTCTTCAGGAAATGGAGAAAACTGGCTTAAGTGCAAACTTGGTGGCCTGCATAGGTAAGTTAATTTTGTCTACTACTTTTTGTTCTGTTTAATCTGGAACAAGTTTTGTAAAACAGTTAATTGTGTATTTTTCATTAAAAGCTTTTTAATATACTAGTTTGTCTAGCACAGAGAGAAGAGGATATCAGCATGACAGAAAGCATCACAGCATCTATGGCCTTAGATGTGTAGGTGATGTCAGAGAATGAGTGTATCTTCAAAAACAAGAATTACATGATTTTTTAAAAGGCTGAAATAAGATTTTTTTTTTACTAAATATTTAAGGTAGTTCATAATTTATTTGTAGAGTGGCTTTTACAAAAGAGCTAGCAAGAATACTCGTTTAAATGTTGAACGGACATAAATTGGCATTTTCTACTGTCAATCCGAGATCCTCCTAGAATGAGAATTGAAATGAAACTTATTAAGTTCTATGTAAAGCTCACTAAAAGTGTGTTGAAACAAGTTCTTTTTGATAAAAGAAGTTTTCACAACAGCACTGAAGCATTTAGTATTAAAAAAATATCTTTGCCTTTTTCTGGGCAAGAAAAACTGCATTGTTTCAAAAGTGTTGGTAATTATAACAGTTTGGAATGGATGTTGTGTTCTGTGAAACTGGAAGCATGGGAATGTTCATTATTGTTGTATCTTTATTTGTATTACTAGAAGCTGAAGATTTGCCCACAAAAATATGACCTCTTTGATCAAGTGCAGACATCTATTATGTACATATTGTATAGCTCTGTCTACAGCTGAGCTAAATAATAATAAGATGGCCCCTCACTCAGTACCAGGAAACATTTCCCACTTCCTAAAGTTGGTGTTTATCTATAAGATAGATGAGTTTTTCTGTCTTTAAATTTTACCTAGTCAAATACAGCAGACTGTAGATATCAGAAATCAGATAAAGCTGTTCCAGCCATCCTTATCAGACAAGAGGGATAAGTAAACAGAGGCAATGACAATGTTTGTAAATAAAAAATGGTCAAGGCCATTCTCTGGCACATAGCTTTGCTTGCAAACTGACTACCCCTTAAAAAGTGCCCTCATGGAGGCAGTGTGGCAGGTAGCTACGGATTTATCTCATGGCTCTTGGTGCTTGATGCTTCCTGCTGGAAAGTTGTCCCCAGGGGAATGGATACAAGTAACACAGATCCTTTCATGCCCCTTCCCTCAAGAACTGGGAAAAATATCCTCCCTCAGTGATAACTCCCCAGATGTGCTGGGACCTGGTCAGAACCCTGTAGCTAGCCCCAGTCAAAGTGTGCGAGGGACTGCTCTAGCCACTAAAGCACGCAGTCATTAACCAGTGCCTATGAATATTGCTAGCTTTATTTAGAAATAATATAGAAGAGAGCCAAAGAGTCGTGTTAAAAGTATGATAGTGATGTCAGTGAATCAGCAGCTTAGCATGCTATGTTTAATTGTAGAGTTTAACATATAATTACCAGGGATTTATTGCAGTGAGTTATTATGGAAATGTAAATAGACGGAAAAGCCTTTGTGCTCCAGTTAAAAGCCATGTGTTCAACAGGGGGTATTTTGTACTTGCATCTAGCTCTGGCCTCAAAGGCCTGTGTGTTAGAGAGCCCTTGATATGCTCCATCATTTCCATCTACAGATGTGCTTCAATTTTTGTTGGCCTTTGCATCCAATTGCTCCCTGCTGTATATACCATACTCATAAGGAGAAATATAAATTGACTGAATCTGTCAATGTTTGTAATCACAGAATTATCTAGGCTAAAAGGGATCTCTGGAGATCATCCAGTCTGAATCCATCTAGTGGCTGGCCATGAACATCTCCTGCTCTGAACTTTCAGCTGACTCTGTAAGGAGATGAGGATCATAATGCGTATTTACAGTTGGGTGTCCAAAGTACACAATGTGAATGCCACCCTTAGGGAACATTGAAAAATCGCCTTACTTTTTTGAAAGGCTTCCATATCTCAGACTTTCATACTCTGAAATTTATTTCCTGTTTTATGAGATTCTGTAGGGAGGAAAATACCCTACTTTGACTAAAAGGGAAAGAAAATACTCTCATTTTGCTTTGCAAGAATTTTTCTTAACAAAAATAAGTGGTAAGAAAGTATCTAGATCCCTTCCTTGAAATGATAATTTAGAAAGACCTCCTAATCCATTTTTGCACTCCTTTATTGCCTTGTTTTCTTAAAAGCATGCCATAGTGAGAAGAGAGCCAGCTTAATGTAGGGGCTTTGCTTTTTGTACTACAAATCATAAAAGAAATTATTCCACTCAGAAACAAGGTCACAGCAGCTGTATCGCCTTGGCAAAACAGAACGTTAACCTTAAGTCTTTCTGTGGCAGATTTAAGCCAACATCTTTACACAGTGTTGTAACAGAAATTTTTGTTATTTTTAAATCTATTATTTGCTATTCTTTTAAACGGTCATATTTCTTCTCTGGCCAAATTCGCTGGCACTGAATCAGCACTGATGGAGCTGTTTGGAGGTAGGTGATAGAACTGTCACTGTATTAACCTCACCATTAAGCTGTCAATTCCATAGTAGCATTTGGAAGTGAATCAGACACTTCCACTGACATTGTAACCACAATGTGTGAAAGACACTTCTATTCCTTTAGATGTGCAGGAGACACTTCGATTTACAGAAGGGACTCACTGATACTCTCGTTGTTCTGCACACAAGGATTAGAAAGACTCTTCAGGGAAATGAAGGGAAGCTGGTGTCAGTATAAGCTCTACCTCCATCAGGTTTCAACTGTCCCAACTGCCCATCACAGTTAAACTTCCAGTACAGACACATAAACCGAACTTTCACTAACATTCTGCTGTTTTGTGGATTTTATATCCCTACCAACCGTCAACACAATTTTATAAAGGCAGTGTACTTTGTGATTTATAAATAAATAAGGTTGTAAGATAACTAGGCAATCTCTTATATTAATAGTATAATATTGCAAGCATATGCTTCCTCTTCATACAGAATGAAGTGCACCGCTTATACATTCTGTCAATTTTCTTCTGCATCATCATTTATTCTGAAACCTTTTTTCTTTTTTTTTACTTTACTTTATACATTTAAAAATCTTTGATGAGTATCAGGACCTGCTACCAGCAGATGGATTATCTTATCTCAGCCTGGCTATGCCTGAGACAACGGAGCTCTGATCTATGCTGAGATATCATAGAATGAATCATAGAATGTGTGAGGTTGGAAGGGACTGTTATAGGTCATCTAGTCCAACCTCCCTTGCAGTAAGCAGGGACAATGTTACTAGATCAGGTTGCTCAGAGTCCCATCAAGCCTGACCTCGAATATCTCCAGGAATGGGGCCTCCACCACCTCTCTGGGCAACCTGATCCAGTGTTTCACCACCCTCATAGTGAAGAACTTCTTCCTAATGTCCAAACTAAATCTACCCTTTTCTAGCTTAAAACCGTTACCCCTCATCCTATTGATACATGCCCTTGTAAACAGCCCCTTCCCAGCTTTCTTATAGGCACCTTTCAGGTACTGAAAGGACACTATAAGGTCCTCCCAGAGCCTTCTCTTCCCCAGGCTGAACAACCCCAACTCTCTCAGTCTGTCTTCGTAGGAGAGGTGCTCCATCCCTCTGATCATCTTTGTGGCCCTCCTCTCCACATGCTCCAGCACTTCAAATGTTCTTTTTTGTGCTGGGGACTCCAAAGCTGGATGCAGTACTGCAGGTGAGGTCTCACCAGAGCAGAGTAGAGGGGCAGAATCACTTTGACCTGCTGGCCATGCTTCTTTTGATGCAGCCCAGGATGTGGTTGGCCTTTCTGGGTTGCAAGCGTGCATTGTTGACTCATGTCCAGGTTCTCATCTACCAGTATCCCCAAGTCTTTTTCCTCAGGGCTCCTCTCTATCAAATCATCCCCCAGCCTGTACTGATAATGAGGATTGCTCATAAACATATGCAGGACCCTGCACATGGCCTTGTTGAACCTCATAAGGTTCACACAGGCCCAATTCTCCAGCTTGTCCAGGTCACTCTAGCATCCTGTCCCTCTGGCATGTCAACCGCACCATTCAGCTTGGTGTCATCTGTCAACTTGCTGAGAGTGCCCCCTATCCCACTGTCTATATCATTGATGAAGATAATTAACAGCATTAGTCCCAGTATGGACTCCTGAGGTATACCACTTACCACCCATCTCCATCTGGACATCGAGCCACTGATCACTACCCTCGGGAACGCAACCATCCAACCAATTCCCTATCCACCAAATGATCCACCCATCAAATCTGTATCTCTCCAACTTAGAGAGAAGGATGTTGTGGGACACCATGTCAGAGGCCTTGCAGAAGCCCAAATAGATGACATCCATTGATCTTCCCTTGTCACTTCATTGTAGAAAGTCACTAGGTTGGTCAGGCAGGACTTGCCCCTAGTAAAGCCATGCTGGCTGTCTCGAATCACCTCCCTGTCCATAAACATATGCAGGACCCTGCACATGGCCTTGTTGAACCTCATAAGGTTCACACAGGCCCAATTCTCCAGCTTGTCCAGGTCACTCTAGCATCCTGTCCCTCTGGCATGTCAACCGCACCATTCAGCTTGGTGTCATCTGTCAACTTGCTGAGAGTGCCCCCTATCCCACTGTCTATATCATTGATGAAGATAATTAACAGCATTAGTCCCAGTATGGACTCCTGAGGTATACCACTTACCACCCATCTCCATCTGGACATCGAGCCACTGATCACTACCCTCGGGAACGCAACCATCCAACCAATTCCCTATCCACCAAATGATCCACCCATCAAATCTGTATCTCTCCAACTTAGAGAGAAGGATGTTGTGGGACACCATGTCAGAGGCCTTGCAGAAGCCCAAATAGATGACATCCATTGATCTTCCCTTGTCACTTCATTGTAGAAAGTCACTAGGTTGGTCAGGCAGGACTTGCCCCTAGTAAAGCCATGCTGGCTGTCTCGAATCACCTCCCTGTCCTCCATGTGCCTTATCACAGCTTGTAGGAGGCTTTGTTCCATGATCTTCCCAGGCACAGAGGTGAGGCTGACAGGTCCGTGGTTCCTGGAATCTTCCTTTCCAACCTTTTTAATGGCAGCAGTAAAAACTAAATAGGAAATACTCAAGGACACTGCTGCTAGAACAAGAAGTCCCTAGATTCTTGACACAAATTTAAACCTTATAATTACATATTAAGACCTGATAACAATGTCAGTGTGCACTTATATGAGCTGCTTGCCCATGGAGCTGCTGTTATAAGAGGAAGGCGTTAGCACTGTGAGTAGGCTATACTAATAGTAGAACCAAAAAGGAACATTTGAGGTCATCAGCTCCCACAATTATGAGCTCGCTTAAGTATATGGAGACAGAAGTGCAATATTAAACACTATTTTTAACTCTGAAAGACTACATTGGTCATGGGCAGTTTTATGACAAGAACATAAATTTGGATTAAAACTTGTTATCCTCAAAAGATTCTTAAAACACGTGAAAATATCAAGTGTCTTTCTCTGTACATATATATATATATGCATATATGAAATATCTGTGTGTGTGTGTGTATGTATGTATGTGTATATGTGTATATGTATGGAAATGTACAGAGTTTATCTATAGACCTACATTATATATATATATATATATTTAGTCTTACGCAACACATATCAACAAGCTTTTGCATATATCTTTTTTAAAATGGATGAAGATGAAGCCTAAATATGATGTCTCCAAAACTGGTTCCCTGTGACTTTGAAAGCTTTTTTTTTCCTTTTTCTTTTCTTTACTACAGTTATGATTTTTATTAATCTCAGGAAATTAAAGAGACTGCAAATGCATAGGGTCTGCATCTGAATTCACTGGAAGAATGAATTGCAGGGGAAGTTATTTCTGGCACAGTGCTTTTGAAATTAAGCTCTAGAACATTTGCACTCTAACATAAACAGATTTCACCATTTTGTATTGCTTTAATACAGTATTTTGTATGAGAGTGAACAGTCTCTCAACTATGGAGATGAGACAAAACCTACGGAGAAAGGAAATTACAGCATAATGGAAATGATGGCCAGGAGCCATACCACCCTGGGCTGTGAGCTCATCTGAACAGAAATGCCAAGCTGAGCTGATCTGGTCAGTGCTTCAATTTGGCATCTCTGAGGAAACCTCCGAGGTTGCCAGAGGAAGTGGTGGTGGAACTGTCTGATCTTGAACTACCGTTGGGTCAACAACTTGTGTGATGAGAGCGAGCAGTATTTCCTGGGTATGATGTAAAACCACAGTCCTGAGTAGCAGGGATTATTTAAAGACCATCATGGACTTTGTGTGAAAGGTAGTATTGGTAACCCTGGGGTACTGATCACACTTCAGTACCAGCCTGATGTAATTTCTCAATATTATTTCAATATTTGCTCCCCCTCGGGGCTGCAGAATAAGACCAGTAATGTGATTCCAAGCTGCTGGTGTACTGAAAAAATTCAAACCCCACTGAAACAGACTTTTACTTTAAATTCTGTCATTAATTTGAATGAGTTTTGGATCACAGCTAGAGTCCTTAATGTAGGACTGCACTAGGGCTAATCTGTTTTTGAAAGAGCTCCAGTCTTTTCATGCATTTACCTTTTGGGCAATTCTGCCTTTGGCTTTCAGCCATAATCACCAGTCGTTACTCACAGGTGCTGTCAGGCCCAGTCGTGCTCTCAGAGCAGCTCGACTCTGGATTGCTTTTCTCCCCAGGCCCGCTATGGTGTAGTGACACTATGACATTACATTCACCCCAGAAACAATGACATGAATCTGATTTATAACTGGTGGTAAAACTTTATTATTCAAGTTTAGATGTAACAGACATCTTTGCTGCCTGAAGATTGTTTGCATAAGAAATACACCAAGAACATGTTTGTGAGTAGAAATGAACATGCACTATGAAAACCAAAAAACAAAACAAAACAAAAAATCCAAAACAAAACAAAACAAAAAAACACATCCATGTGTTGTAAGGAGAAAACATTAAGAGCCAACATTCTAGAGTCAAATCAGGGCTACAAGTTTGATGATGGTTTTTAGCAACATGAAGTCATTCTTTATTAAGTACTTTCTTTTTTCTTTTCCTGCTGGTGGATTTTCTATAAGATAAATTTACAATGGCATTTTGAGATGTTTCCTTTTCTCCTGTTCTTCTTCTACATAAAGCTCAGAGGCCAAAATGATAGGAATGGAAAACTGTGGTTGCTGTAACAATGTTTATTCTATGGTTTTTACTTTACTAAGTGTACTCAAAATAACAAATGAAACTGGTATTTGGCTGGCAGCCATTAAATAATTGTCTTTTACACTCCTAAAAAGAGGTAAATTTGGGTTATATGATTACTATATAGGTAGCATCTCACCAACTGCCAGCTTTCCAGAGCTGGCTGAATGAAATGAAATTGTGAGGAAGAGGGTAGGAAGGAATCCTATTCTGGGGTGAGGACATTATGTAAATCATTCTACTTGGCCTATCTTAACTTCATAGAAAATTTAGAAGGGATTTCTGACTTATCTATCACATTTGAGATACACTGACAAATTGCTTGTTATTCTTTGCCAAGCATAACTGTCTCCACAGAAGCAGAAGGAAATATATCTACCCTTCTGGCTGAACAGAAGTGAACTTCTAATCTCTTTGGCTTTTCCTGACCAGTATTAGAAAATAACATGTTAAGTCAGCCAAGAAAAATCAATACAGGAGCAAGAACGGGAATATATTTAGACATCCTGGGCAAAAGGCAGATGGTACACAACATCTTTAGCACATAAAGCAAGTAGTTATGACTACAAAGCAACACTATCCCATCCAAAGATGGACCTGAAAGTCCATCCTTGAACTGAGTACTAATCCATGGCTGCCACAACAGTTCTCCTCATTGCACAACCACTATGTTTCAGCACTGTATACAATTATCATCAGTCACTTTTGTCCTGCTGCCCATCTAACTGCAAAAATAATCTCTCACCCATAGCGTGCTTCAACTTTTTGAGATGTATCTATGTTCTTTCTCTTTATATCTGTCACAATGTGCCACAGTACATTTTTTAGGCAAAATCTAGACACAGGCATCCAGTGTTCCTCCTCCACTTTCTGGATGGTCCACGAAAAATTAAGGAGGGAGTTTCATCAGCACACAGGCAATCAGGTTCAAAACTTCTTTTGCAAACTGAGTTTAGCACCTGAATGCAAATTGTGCCCTGTAAAATCTTTGTCTCCCGCTGCATTAACCTAGGGGGCAGCAGCCACGAAGTGATAGCTTAGAGACAGTTCAGTTTACAGAAGATGCTGCATGAGGGCTCCCACTATACAGAGTGTTAGTGGAAACACTGTTCCTGCTCTGCAATCTGGTTAATAAAAGGCACCACAAATCCTCTGGTTTTGAACCATCTGCTTATTTTGTGGTCCAATGTGAGATACAATTTAAGATCTCAAACTACATTTCTTAGTAGGAGAAGTACACCACCTTGAAGACACTGACACGTTGTGAACAAATGATTTTTTTAAAGTTTCATTTTTAGTGCTGTAAGTTGATCGAAATGCAGTTGGTGCAGCAGTTACTTGTCTGTGCTAATATTGGTTTCTACCTGAGAGTCCTTTTTTAAGTCAGGATTTATATTTCTTTTTATTGATATCCATTATGAGGGGGTCTGGAAGAGGGATGGAGTCACCCTCTCTGTTATGAAACAAAACTGTGCTCCCCCCATCCCAATCAAAGAGAACAGGCTATGGCAAAATCTCATTTCTTACAAAGCAGAAATCTTAGAACATCTCAATATGTCATGGCAAGAACAATGATATTTTTTCAAATTTTATTTGTACCATCTAGGTGTGCAATAATAATACTCAAAAACCTGTCTTGTTCTTTGCACTCATTAGATTTCATTTCTCCTCATCCCCAAACCCTGATATATGTATTTCTTGTTATTGGCCTCTGCTTCTCAGTTTAGCAAGAGGTGTTATGAAGTACAGAGTGGTGCTCAAGTCTTATAATGCACATGTCCTCCATAAAGTATTTTGCCATGAAGACGCAGCTTCCATCAATGAGGAAGCTACAGGAACTGGCAGGTCTTAGAAGTAAGTTAAACCAGTAACTACCGATAACCGGCAGGCAGCTACCTCTGAAGCCAATAAAAATCACTGTTTAGTGAGTCTAACATATTTCTTGGAAAAGCTAAAAAGGACACACACTGGACCCTGACGTAACAAAATGAGGGCAATCTACTTCAGTCCTCACAGAAAATAAAAGAAGCAAAAAAATACCCAACAAAAATAAATTCACAAAAACCAAGTCAGAACTTATTATTGGAGAACAATAGTAAAAACATAACCAGACTTTGTCCGGCACTGGTATCAAGCAGGAGATTCATCTAAAAATAGAAGAAGAATGTGGCCCAATATCCTTTGCTAACCTAGAACACTATTGAAGGGTTATAGACCTCAACCATGGACAGATTGAGTAGGACTCTCCATATGCTGCTCACCAGTACAGAAGCAATGGGTGGAGCAGGAAGGAATGCAAGCCTTATGCTGGACAATAGCCCGTCTGTGCCTAAGGAATCAGAGAAACTGCGCAATAATGTTTCATCTGTGTGAAAATATAACACCTAAAATACTGCCAAGGTCAGCAAGACCTTTGGTGATCAGCTGTGTAAGTGCTTCTCATGCGTGGTGATGTTCGTTGCCAGATGCTTTAGGCACATTACTTTTCAAAAGACTATCAAAGTGCTGAACGTTTAGGCCTGTTCCTCCCTAGGTTTCCTTTTACCAACCCCTGTAAGACATCTTCTATCATCTCTCTTTTTATCTTCCACCTCCCTATCTAACTGGTTAAGTATCTTACAAGTGCACCAAATTCAAGAAGGGAGAGTGGTGAGAGTCAGGTAAGTTAAATACAAGAACATTTTTTTTTTATCATGCTTTAGTTTCAATTACATGAAAATCTGAGAAAGGCGGCACGTAAGTGAGATCAGAATAGGACCCTTTACATATAATCTCAAGTGAGGACTTAGTCCAGAGATATTTTTTATAGAACATTTTAAAAAATAAAATGCACGAATGGAGAAATAAAAGACAACATAATATCAGAAAGACATTTTAAACTTCATTCGCTGTAACATTCATGAACCAGCTGAGCTACACCTGCCATCCAACCATAAGGAACTAAGACCCTGCACTGCGAAAAAGAAACAAACCCAAACAAAACAAAAAGCAACTGCGTAATATTGTAAAAATGGAGTGCAATGCTACTACAGAATGCAATAAAACATCAATGCTGCATCGTCAAACAGCACTTATCAAAATAATTTCTGAAATGTTTCTTCTGAAACACAAAGCAATAAAAAGAGGATATATGTTTATCATTTTAAGCATAACAATGTGAGTTAAGAGCTTAAGAATACAAAAGTACTTGGAATGAATAGTGCTACCCTTTTTTTCCTAAGTAGGCATAAAAATATTTTCATTTCCTTCGTGTTTCTCCATACCATTAATATCAACAAATTTCATTCATTTCATGTTATCGTTTACAACTTTAATGCACACACACAGAAAAAAAGATACCTACTGCAATAGAAATAGTTGCTTCATTACCTTGTTTGCTACATTTGCAAATGTAAACAGCGAGGCAGAGCCAGAACTGACTCTAATGCATGATGGAATATCTTTGTTGCATACGTACACTGTAGAAAATAATTATTCAATATGTCAGGCACCATTATTTGAAATGTAATACATTAATATTTACTAGAAAAATAAGGTTTTTTCTATTTGTCCTCCCAACTTCTTTAATGAAATAAGTTAATCTGACAGTGCATCCAGTAGCTTGTAATATCTTCTACATCCCTGTGGCAAAATAATAAACTACTGGTTGGGACGCTATAATGAAAATGATTAAAGTCAGTTCTTGTACACCCTTGTAGCAAGCATGGAGGCTCGTCTAACAGCACCTTTAACCAATTATTTAATATTTAGTTATTTAGCCCTATTTCCCTGAGCAGTTATGCTGAGGAGCTTTCCCTTCATGGATAGTTTTTACAAAGCTTTAAGTATTAAAAAGTACTATGAAGACATTTAATGCTACTTAGCAAAAGCTGGTATAAGTCTACTGAAGGGATTGACTGGTATGTATAGTAATGTTAAGCCTGTGGAGAAGTAACCTTAGACTTTAAGGTTTAGAAAGGTAATATATTAAAAATATATTAAAATAAAATACAGCAGGTTACCTTGTTCTATGCAAATTACACCTCGAGTGTGGCTTCTGTATTAGAGACTTCACTTGCACAAAATGGTTTTCCTACACTAACGTGTGTCAGAAAGAATGTAGTGATAATGGTAGCTAAAAATCAGCTGAGTCTGAGAAATGCCTAGATGAAATCGCTGCCAAAGCTTTGAGGACAAAGTGATCCTAAGGCATGTTGTAGGGCAGAAATTAGCCCAAATTAAAGAAAAGAAAATGATCTTTTAACATCTGTATATTTAACAAGTCTAGTTCTTATATACAATGTGCATATGTTCACTATACCCCTGCAGCAGTATATACATATACACTTCTTTGCATTCTTGCCAGTTATGTCTCTTACACAATGGCAAAGGTATTAATTGTCCGGTAAAGTTTTTTCAAGGTTATTTGCCATGTTTCACTGCATTCTGGCTAGCTTTGGTGGGCCATGTCCCATATCTTCTCCCCATTCTGGCCACCATCCAACTGTTCTTTTTTTCTTGGTAACCCACTCATTTAAAAGGGGAAAAAAAACCCAACAGAAAAACAGAAGAAAGGAAAAAAATAAAGAAGAAAAAGAAAAAAAAAAGAAAAGAACAAGGGATTTAATATTGGATAAGGCATGCTCTCTATATGAAGTGCTTTATAGGTCTTCACAAGACATTACAAGCTATTGAATTCCCATCAAGGAAACCTATTTCTGTTTAATTGTGCTAAGTGCTAAGGTTTACTCTTTAGGTTTTCCATTCTTTTCAGCTTGTGCATTGTTCCTGTGTAAGCCCCTCTGGATGTGAGTTGTGAAATCATACTTGTCCGTGCAAAGATGCTGGCATATGCTGCACTGGAAAGGTCCACTGTCACCATGGCAACTCATATGCAAAGCATACATCACTTCATCCAGAAAGACAATGCCACAGTGCACACACTTGGTAGAAAGTTCATCTTGAGTACTTCTATCCACTTTCTCTGTTTTCACTACATTCAAGGGACCTTCATTTTTTACATTTGGTGGTGCCTTACTCTTTTCCTTGGAGGCACCATTTGCAGTTGGCCCAGGTCTGGAATGCTTTATCGCCAAATCTAGAGGAATGTCATTGTCTGATCCAACAGCTGAAAAATGAGGAGGCAGATTAAAGGTGGGATAAGGCACATAGTTTTGGCAAGGATTTGGTAGGCCAGGCACATGACTCAAGTAGTGTGGATTCCCAGGAACAGACAGCTTATATTTACTCCAGAATCTCAGCCAGTCAGCTTCACTCTGAAAGTCATTGTGTACAAACGGAAGTCCAAAAAGTGGGTACTGGTATTTTTCAATCGGGCTTCCAGGTGGCGAATAGTTTGGGTGTTTCGCAGGTCTCATATATTTCTCTATTGGGCTGCCTCTCTCTGAGCTTCCTTTCCCTTCTGATATCGATGAACTGTTTCCTGGGTCTCCAGTACTTTCCTGAGGACTTTTTATCTGAATGTGCAAAGGTTGCATCCTTTTGTGAATATCCAGAGTTTGGCTGACCAATATTGGCTGCTGAGCAGAATGGCTTTTAGTCAATGAACCTGGGGCCTCATATTTACTGAGGCTGGGAAGCTGAATTTCTCTCTGATGACCTTCGGGTAAATGATCCTCTGACCTCCTCTCTAAGGGGCTTCCATTGACTTGCTCCTCACTGCTACCCCTCTGCTGTTTGTTTAGCTGCTCAGCCTGAAGTGCCTCTGGGTTAAGGCGCTTTCTTGTTCGTCTCCTAATGATTTGCTCACCATTGTTCTGCTTAATGATGTTTAAAGGCCTGGGAGTCTGCATGGAACACACACATAAGGAACAAAAGGAAAAAAGAAAGAGGCATTAAACAAATCTGCGAAACCATGCTCACACAAATTTATCTTTTCTTTCATGAAGAGCTATATTATGAAGATCCCTTCCAACCCAAACCATTCTGCGATTCTGCAATTTTATGGGAATGACCAAATTTTAACCGAAACGCTGCTTCCTTGCCCCTCATGTTAAAAGTAAACTATTAATTGGTTTGTTTTATCAAAACTAAGTCAACTGCCTAAGACATACTATACCTGTTCACTGGGCCATGAAGTATCCAAGATGTCAAAGCATTTATTACCCCCTCCTCCCGAAATATCCTGGGGGAGACATGCTGAAAGAGGGTGCTGAGAGCTGGGGATGAGGTGGAAGACACATGGTCCTGTCCACTATGTCACCAGATCAGACGTTCACACAGATCACACTATGACAAGAACTGGGTGATGCTTACCTTGATACCCACCCCCTTCTTTGACACAGATAGAAAGCACAAGCAAATACATGGCTTGCTGACCACCAGTGTCATCACCTAGTAGAAGGGCAGCAGGTTCACTGTGATGGTGAGTGGGATGATGGTGGCTGGAAAGGAACTAAGAAAGATGAAGAAGAAAGCCCAGGAAAAATGTTTTCCTAAGCACTAAAAGGTCTACCTGGGACTTTGGTACCAACTCCCCCTCCTTTATCCCTGCTGTATTTCTTTCTAAATGTAACTGATAATGTGCTAGTCAATCATGAGGGAGAGAAGGCATCCCTGAAGGTGGGAAAAAAGCATCGAAGAAGCGGCAGAGGCCAGAATCAAGTGAGGACTTCTGTTTCCATTTGCTACTGCACTACACCAGGTCAGGGTAGATGGCCTATTTAGATGAAAACCAAAAATACATTTGCATGAAGAAAAAAAAAGTAGTTTGAGGAAGGACAGCAACCAGGCCTCTTCGAAAGGCCCCTCAACAGGAAGCCCATGGTATGTGAATGAAAGATGGTGCTGTAGTGTTGGTATGTGTTGCTCTACTGGGCAGATGTTAAAACAACAAAAACTACCTAAAAGTCATTCAGTTTGGTGTGCTGGCAGTTGCCATTTGTCTCATCCAAATGCACACATAATCCTATTTTGGTTAGAGGCCAGAAAAGTGCCCCATACAGTATTCCACTTATACGTTTATTTGGAAATTTTCTTTTTTAACTTTGTTTTAAAGTGCAAATTAAATTTTGGCCTACAGTCAATACCCAAAACAATTTGTACCTTGAATGTAACATAATTTATATATATTCATAGCTTTGGAATAATATAAAAATATTCAGAGCTGGAAACACACTCACTCTACTATTTGTACAGATCTAGTTTCTCTCTTGACTTGCCATCTTCCTCTCCTCCTTCACCTTTTTATTTCCCTTTTATTTTCTTAATGCAGTGCTTTAGGTAGATGCAGCTACTTGTTAAGATTTTACTTTCTATTACATCTCTAAATTAGAAGTAATATACACTTTGATTTAGATTTTTAATAAGCAAAATTTAAACTTAGCAGAAAAAAAGCTCCTTGAACCAGACTCCTCAAACTGAGCAAAGTTGAGGCAAAATCATGATTAGATAAAATTAGAGTATTTTCTGTATAAATTCTATGTAAATAAAGCTTATAGTCTGCAGAATCAATAGCCAATTAATATGCATACACATATTCTCTTTATTACCAGCTTGGTGTAATTTCCTCCCCTTTTTATGAAAATTGTAACGCTGGCATACTCACATGATGTGAGATCTTACAATGTTGTTGATGTTGCTCTTATTAAACTTCTATTTATACAGTAGAGAGCACTTCCATGTGGCTTCCAGATAACCCTTCAGTAGTTTGGCAATACTTTCAGTCTTACTCTTCATGCTACAGGTATGAAGTCTTGAAAGCAGTTAAAAGAAACATCTTCACACCTGTGATTAAGGACCCTGACACACTTGTTTGTAGCTCAGGCTCTTCCAAATTATGTGCCATTAGGACTTAAAGGCTGTAGGTCCAAGCTAAAAATTCTTCAGCGTGCAAATGATTGTATTCACCTGACTAGTCTTTAGCTGATTAAAACAGGCAACTCAGCCGAGTAAAGCTACTCACATTTTTCTAACTCATATTAACAAGGTGCAGATAGAAATACACTATTTGGTTGCAACTGGGGCAGGCAGAAAAGTTTAAGGTCTCTTCTTCACTTTCAGTGGAGCACTAAATTTAGTGGAGACATGACCAGAACTTATTTTTAAAATGCCCTATGTCAGATCCTTAATTATATGTTATACATAACATACTGAGTGCAATCACAAAGATTATTTTTGTCATCTTGGTATCAATTGGCAATCTCCCTACCCCAAATATATGAGTAACTTCAAAAAAACCCCACAGAATTCAACAAATAGTTCAGTAAATTACTGTAATTACACTTCCTAGATACCAAGGGAAATTGGGGTGATCCCTCCACTACAAGATCACATATGTCTAATCCTAGAATAATATCCTGTAACTCCTCATTAAAGGAATCTGAGGATGTGGCCAAGGAATCACTATGGAAAAAATCTACTTTTCCATGATCAAGTTACAGCTATTAAAAATGTGGAATAACACTACAATGGCCAAATTCATGATTCTTGGGAGATAAGGTATGTACCTTTTTCTGTCAGAAAACATGAACATTGTATATACATTTGCAGTGAACCAGAAGCATTTTTTTCACTAAAACTATTTTAATAATTGACTGTTGGAATATTATTACACATGTCTTAATACAGTTTTCTGCATTAGAGGACAGAAATGTGAAAAATCTGGAAAGTTACATGTAAATGACCCTAGATAGACTGGATATTTTTGAAAATATGTTGAAACATTATTCAAGGGTATCATAGAAATGGAAATGTGACTCATAGCAGAAACCACTACCATGTTAACATTTGTTAGTCACTACCACCTGGTAGCATCTGACAGACCATAGAGTTTTCTTCTTATTACATATAACTAAAAAGGGACCTTAGAGATTAGTGTATTTTATACATTCTTGAGGTAATGAGGACAGTAGATCTATATAGTCATAATCCAATCAGAAGGGAGGTATGAAATGTGCAGACTTACAATAGGTGAATTTTATTAATCTGTGTAGCATAATTTATTTTAACTGGTGGCCCACAGAAGGGACCAGTTCTGTTCTCTTGAATTTTTATAGTTTCAGATCTTTATCTAATAACTGCATCATCCTAGACTCCTTAATTCAAAAACTACCTGACAAACACCATGACAATGTAATTTTTCATTAAGAGATAGCTAGCTAGACATGCAGACAGATAAAAGAAACTGTCAGATAAAAGTAAGGTGCCAGTCTAAAGAGCATCCCTTTGCATGGGACTGTCTCAAAAGGTGTCCCAGAGGAGAGATTTGTTTGACTATTTCAGACTCTAACTTACGATGGAGTTGCCAGCATACCACAGTAGAGTGGAGGCTTAATTAAATTCTTTGCATTTGTTTAGTGAAAGTTCAGTTGAAGATATTAATGTCAAATGTCCACTGAATGACAGGTAATTGCCATGCTTGAATATTGGAGCTAATAGATAGTGTCAGCTTTTTGCTTTCTAGATGCATAAAATAAAGTTTGACATTGTACTGCTAATTATGATTGTTGGAAGCTCACTAGTTTGCTTCTACTGCTTCGTAAGAATTATCTGAGCTACATGTTTGTATTCAAAACTAATTCAGGCAGCTTTTATCTATACAGTAAGTTTAGCAAAGTATATCCATAAAAGGGAAAATGAGGGCGGCGAACAGAAGTTCTACAAACAACTGGACTCAAATGTCAAATTAACATTAAAAAGCCAAACCATCTGCCTTAAAATCTTTGTGGATGCTTATCACTGATCAATTTCCTTGAATTAGACATTTTATCTAGAACTTTGAGAGATCTCCAGAAAGATGATACTGTCAGCAGAACTCGACCATGATGCTGGCCAGAGATTATGGATTAGTCTGTCTTCTGCTCAGATGCTGCCCAACTGTCTGGGTTGTTCTGGAGCTTAAAACTCTCTATTGACCTCTGAGAGCACACAGCAAGCAGAACTGATCTTTCAGACCAGTGATGGTCTTGCTGCTATTGAAAACTGGAATATTTTTCTTTTTTATTAAGTGGGCTGGACAGGATCTTGAGTAAACAGGATTGTTTTACAACCTGTACACACAAGGCCAAGGGTAAAATTCACAGAAACTACTAACTGATTTATAAGCTTATGCCTCAAATTGAAAAAGAAATAGGCATAGGCACTTAGGAGTCTTAATGCATTTGAAATATAGTTTTCTAAGTAGCTTTTTTTTAAGAAAAAAATCGAATTTCTGAAAAAAGTTATAGAAAATATGCCTCTCAGTCAAAACATAGATTTCTGATTTGGGCTCTAAGCCTCAATCATTATGTTGCCTTGGCAAACTCCCAAAGGTTGCCTCGGTTTCCATTTATAAAAAATAGTAACACTTTTAAACTTTTGGGCATGTTGTAAAAATTAATTAATTAGAGTTGTATCTTTGTCACCTGACTCTCCCCTGTGCTTCCATTAAAGGCAGCGGGGATAATATTTAACTAGTGGGTCTTAACCTAAAAGATTCAGAGCATTTTGGCACTGATCCAAGGAAACACTTAAGCATGGCTTTCCTGGACCTGGACCAGAGTATTTAACATCTTTCAGGATCAAGCCAAGTGTCAATAAGTTGAAAAGCAATATAGACAGTCCATGATTATTACTTATTCTCTGCCTGATCCTGAGAGATGATTAATCTTCCCCTCACCAAGTGATGAGTGCCATCAGGTGAGTAGCTTCCTTATTGAGTTATTTCCTAATCTTCCAGCAGACCATAAGAACTGCAGAAAAAAGAACAAAAAACCCCACCACCCTCTATCTCCAGGAAATTTACTGTCAAGAATAAAGTGGGGAAGAGAAGTGAAAAAAACCAAAAACTACAGTATGGAACAATTTTGATATAGTTGTGATGTACAACTTAAAGAATCTTTTAAAATTATTATTATGAACAGGAGGGCTCTTGAATTTAGAGAGTTTTCATCACAACTTATTGTATGCCTTTAAATGGTATTCCCAGAAAAAAAATAATTTTTCCCTTATTTTGTATCAAAATAATTAAATGCATCACTGGTGATCTCAAACACATCTACCCACAGCATCCCAGCCTGTTTCATAATGAATCACATCTGATCCCAAAGTGACCATACTGCAAAATCCTGTTAGGAAATTAACTGCAGGCCAGGGAGTGGTACTAATCACACAACCAGACAAGACCACAGCTGCCCAGCTTAGCTGTACAACCCCTTTTTTTCTGAACAAACCAGTAAGTTCTTCCTACCGAGTGAAGCTTCTGGTAGAGGCCACACGCATTGCATACATATCCACCATTTGCATTCTTTCTCCAGAGAGAGGTCTTTGTGGTCAGGCAATTGGCACAAAAAACACCCGAGCCTCTACGTCTCTGAAATAGGGAAGAAAAAAAAAACAACAAAACACAGAAAAAAAACCAGGTCAGAGGTGAGTCACATGAGCTGCGGAGTTAGGACAAATCAACACAGGAGTTTTGTCTCTAGACTGGCAACAATGACAGTATAAAACCACACTGCCCATAATGAGGTCAGGTTCAATTGTGCTTAATAGGCACCACTGATTTTCATTACAATTAACCCTAGAGTGATGGATGAGGTGTGTGAAACACCAAAGCCTTCTCAGAATAACAGCTTTAACTTTTTGAACTTCAGGTTTTGTGCATTTAATGATGGTTTCTAAACAGCAAATTCTGAAAAACCCCTCTGGAAGTTGACAGAGGACATTCTGTAAACTTCTCCTGTTTGTTCATCACCCTTCACAACAGATTATTTCTTTCTAGTTTTCTCGATTTTAAAGTGTGATTTGCAACAAGAATTCTGAAACATCACCAGTTAATTACAGTTTATATCTGTATCACACTAATTCCTTTAACAGTAATTATATTTCATTAATTGCACACATGATATTCACTTCCAGTCTTTCCCACTTTCTTCCAAAATCAGTGTAAGATAACATATATTTCCCACAGCCCAGTGTGGGACGAGAAGTAACCTCTGCCAAACAAATAAAAGTACAGTGTTCTTAATGAGACCTTCATTCGGAACTTCATCCGAAACTCCAGGAAACACTGTCTCATCGATGGACAGATTTATTTATTTTATTTTAGTCAAGCAAAGAAAGGCACAGTACAACTTCCCTAACTACAAATTGATTTTTAACCAGGCTGAGCTGTGCATTCACCAGCTTTCATAATGATTCAGGAATATTTAAAAGTAGACACGTTTATGAATATTGCTCATTAAATTCTTTCTATGGAGTAATGATTTCATTAAACTTCTCATTTAAACAAAAGTCAGGCTGTGTTTGTGGGCACAAATATTAATAAGCAGGAAATTGAACTCTTTTGCTGAAAAGAAAACCCGAATTTCAACTCCGTTCCCTTTTTGCAAAGGAAAAAATCAGGAAGAAACCTTCAGTATCTAAGATAAGTATGGGTTAGTACAGGGAAAAACAGCCTGGGTGAAAACTATTTTTATTATAAATTAAAAATTACTAACACTATAAGTAAAAATTTCAGGGTTTCATAAAATTTAAGTAATTTATTTAACTTTAGTCCATACTGTAGAAGACTGGTGTTCATGCCAAAAAAATACAATGGTTATAATTGTCCTCTGATACATTTCAAATGGAAAGCTTTCTGCAGACATAATTTTGGCTTCAAGACTGGAACACTTTCTTGGCATTGAAAGGGCATTTGATTCATCGGGTGTTTCACAATGTATCACTAAAAAGACCTGGTGAGCAGCCAGTTCCCTATAGGGTAATTTTTCCATCCAGATGCAAGTGCTATCAGAGGCCCTCGTCAGCTAAACTAATTATGATCTTGCATTTGCTGATGCCTGCTCACTCTAACGTTCGACATCCTCCATTAATCATTGATACACGAAAAATGAATGAAACGTAAAGAAACGAGGGTTGGTAAGCAGCACAGCCATAAAAATCTGAAATGAGTGCAATAATTTAACAAGATTGGGAAAATGTTTTTAGTGAGCACAAAGTCAGGCTAACAATTGCCCTTTTAAACCAAGAACACAATTTCACTAGTACAGCAGTTTGTGCTACTTTAAAGTGATAAAATAAAATCAAGATTGTAATCAAGATAATCTCCCTCTCAGATCCTTACATCATCCCCTACTTTGTCTCTTAAATCAGAGGCAGTAATACACTACATTTTTCTCAATTTGGCTAAGGGGAGAACTAAATGGTTGTTGATGTCCTTCAGCAAACATCTGACTAGTTGTGCAGAGGAGAATGCAGCTCACTCTGGGAAGGTGCACTCGAGTACAAGTAAATTGAAGCTCCCAGTTCTTTTTGTGGTTGCATATTCTTGTACAACTTCACCTGGCTGCTGACATATTTTCCTTAAGAGTGCAATAAAAGCTTCACTTAACTAACTCAAATTTGGTCCACTTGAAGGGCGAGAAGTTTCCAAGTGGAAATGACTGTATATGGCCAGAATTCAGATACAACTGCAGAACTGTTCCTTTCCATTCCTACTTTGTGTCTGCTGGCCTATGGCTTCTTGGTGTGCTGTATTAACCAAGCAGAGTCTTAATCCAAGTCAGTCTTTCCACACTTTCACTTCTGTTTGTATTCCTGGAGTTTGGGAAATGCCCTCTGCAAAGTCATGAAAGACTTCTAAAATATTAAGAGAGCAGTCTAGTTTATATGCTGCATTTGTACACACCTGAATGGCGACAGAACACGTAATAACACTGAAATCTTCATTAAGTGCTATGGAAGTAGTATATCTTTGAAGCACTGACAAAAGTAACTCATTTTTTCTCTGTTTGTTAAAGAATAATCTGATTCAATCTGGACATTAGTTGCAATGAAATAATACAATGAATACAGCTGACAACAGTCTACAAAATACCTAGTAGTAGCTACACATAAAAAACATATACCTGTGCTTAATTAGTACTTACAAACTATCAGCCTAAAATTTCAAAGTAACACAGCTAAACTTCCTGACCTAAATTTAACACAAAGCGTGTAAATTCATTTTACATGCTAATCTAAGCATTGCGTCTTATCTTTCTTAAACTTCTCTTATTTCTGTATTATTTAAGGACCTTTCACAATAATCAGCAATGATTATTCCCTTACCTAAATGTTCCAACATAGATTACATATACTAATAAATTAAGAATTAAACCACCTCTGGAAGAACTTAAATACTGTTACTTTGTTGAGCTTTTTGGTTATGAAATAGCTTTTAATAGTGGGGGCACACAGCTTTAGAATAGATTTCCTTGGGTGAAACAGGACTGTGGCAGAATTGGACTAAATATTCTTGATTCCCAGATTCCACTAACCACAGAACAGACCTGCTTGTCAAAATACACCTGAGAAAAAAGAGGTGCTGTTTTTAAAAGCCTACAATGCCTGTAGTTCTCTTCTTTTAAACCAATAGTTTCTAAAAGAAAAAGGAAAAAAAAAAAAGAACAAAACCCTAGACCTTTACTTCCCATACACCGAGTTTTAGATAAGTTATTGGCCAACAGAAATTATCTGATGTTAATTAGTGATGATACTTCTCCTGTTAGTGATGATAATTCTTCTGCATGAGCCTGTTTGGCTTTGCATACTCAGTGTTCGTACCACTCAAAAATACTGGCTGATAATGCTGATTTTCTGGGTACTCTCGCAAAGGAACAGGCACTTGAGCTCCAATACAGCGAAGTCTGCGCAGCAGCTATGGCCCACAGCCTCCATAAAACCCAGCCATGTGCTCAAGTGCTCTGCGAAGCACCACCCTAGCCAGCATTTTCAAGAAATATTTTATGGATCCTTTTGCTCTCTTTCAAACGTGAACACATACTTATCACAGTTAAATAACCTCTTAAGATCAGCCCAGAAAACGTAAGTTGACACAACTGGTCATGGGAGGGTTTGAGCCACAGATAAAAAGGTTTCCGTCTGCAATCAATGTCACTAGTACTAACTGGAGTTATCCATGAAAATTTCCTGTACATCCTTGGAAGAATAAGCCAAAAAGGACTAAATAACTAAAACATGTATCTACTAAGTCAAGCTTTAATCATCTGGAGCCTTATAACCACTGTATTACAATTTCAAATCCTGAAGGGCCAGGGCAGCAAAGAGCCTGTCTCTATTTCCATTCCAGTTCCTAGGCCTGGGCATTTAATATCACAGTTGTCTCAAAACACATTGGGTTGAAACTTGGCACATGTTTTTGTCAGCCTAGATGTAACCTTTTTTTTCTCTTCTTTTTCGGTACTGAAAACTTTATTTAAACCAGTTCAGCTGTTTATAATTTGGAGATTGGCCAAAACTGGAGAAGTGCGGGCAGAGGGGATTTCAAGCTTTTCAGAAAAACTTTCTAACAAATCTACAGTCATAGTGGCTTTGCTCTGGGGAAAAAAAAAGTATGCACACATTTTAGTATTTTAATAGTAGCAAAGCAACAAGTGGATTATTATTTTTATGTAGCTAAGCTATGGAAGTTTGTAATTATTCACTGAACATGTCTTGTAGAACTCTCTGCTAACTGTTTTCCCTCAGTAAGAACCATGCTGAACGCATGTAATTGCATAACAACCCTTGATATGCAGAGTATTTACTCACATTTTTTATGGTTTCATATCTTGACCGTTTCAAATTGAACAAGTCTGAAACTTGGTACACACACCGTCAAGCCCAAATGCCTATTTTGTTTTAACTCCTTAAATGATTGTCACTGGTTACCAACACTACACTGAAATGAGGACATTACCAGCAGTGCTTTCTGCTAAGCAACAAAGCAGAAAGAATACCATAACAAGTAATTCACTCGGGCATCTTGACAGGATCAGGCCCTTCTTTTTCATAAAAACTGCTTCAGTTTTTAAAAAGATGACGCTACAGTTTACATGATTTCAAACTTTGTAGCCATGTAGAAGCATCATTACACTACACAGTTATATATAAAAGAAATTTAAAAATGCATTGAACTTTCAGTTATTATTTCAGTGGAACTTCATGTAGCAAAAGATACATTTTAAAAGCACAGCCAAAAATGCTGCTCAAGAACTGCGGCTTTTTAGCTAGCTAGACTAATCTATGGTGCCTGACACTCTGCTAGTGCCAAATACATCCTGTTTTCAAAATTTCTGCCAGAAGATGCTTTTAGAAACTCAAATAGGCTCCACAAGTGCCAGCCAAGCATTTTTCTTAAATCACCCTCTTGGTTTTGGACACGACAAACTTGTCTTTTTGCTGGTTACTTTCACTTCCCCATCACAAAACAATACGATGAAGCCTGAGTGGATTTTTTTACCATCTCTGGCTTCCCCACCCTGTTAGAAACGGAGCACATTGTAATCGTGGCTCCAGAACACAAGGTGAAGAGAAATCATAAATGTTACCCAGGAAAAAGCATATGTCTGACCTATTTCCAATGACAAAGTCAGGGACTACAGCCACACAAGCCTCACTGAAAAAAAGGTAAAACACTGGCTCTGGATGCTCTCTGGCAACACGGGAGGTCCAAAAGGGAGGTGCCAGGAAGCCTGCACACGCTCGGTTTGGTAGGAGCTGGATGACCCGCTGAGGAGAGGATCAGCATAAAACAGCTGCTCTCATACCTGTAATCACCAGGCTGCCACCTCACGGTTCAGAAAACACTATAACGCACTCGTGGTTACATCTGTGTGTGTTGTGTTTGCACTGCCGTGAGTATTCAGGAGTTTTATGTTTCACACCTGCTAGGTCTTTCCAGGTATTCTCCTCCTGATATGAGGAGGTATTTCATTCTCTTGAGTTTTGGTGAGGCTCAGATTAATTGAAGTTTAAAACCTGGGCAGCAAGGCAGCATCTGGATGTTGGAGTAAGTGCGACTTTCTTCTGTTCAGGATGAGAAAAGAATCTTTCAGCCCTCATTTCTTTTGGCTGCAGAGGCTCCCAGACCTTTCTAAATTTGTTTAATCAAAACCGCTGTCTCTCTCAACTATGAAAACACCCACAACTATGTCCCTGTAAAGTTTCACATTTTAAAATTTTACTTGCTTTCGCTGTAGCTATGTCTAAATTAAAAAGAAAGTCATTGGGTTTTCTTCCCTTTATAACTTGGACAGCTTTCAGGAATAGAGCAGGCACAGCAAATTTTCGGCCCCAAAGCGTAACTTGTCAGAAAAAGCGAAACACACAAAGCAGAGTGTTAAAGTAGAAATTGTTTTCAACCTTAACTTTGAGTTAACAGATGCCTCTTGAAGTAATTTTAATGTGCCAAATGCAAACTCTTCATCTAAGACATTTTCAAGAACAATTACATTAAAGAGCTGTATTTGAAAGACGCGTAAGAAAGAGGTTAGGAAAGGCAAGGTAGAAAGAAAGTAAAAATGCCAAGAGGAAAGTTAAAATTACACACCTAATTCATATAAAAGGTTTAGTGGAATTTTTAATGGTCTATTGTGACAGCATCTTTTTATGATATATGCTGTATTACAAACTTTTAATGGGAGGAATCAGAGGGTTTTAGAGAAAGAAAAAACCCAGGCAGTACATTAAACATTACTGCTAGCACAGCCTTTCAGAATCTTACCCCTGATCCCCTAGGGAGAGTAAATATTTTAATGTGCATGTAAACTGCAATTATTTTTTACCAGCAGCAAAAATGCAGATGAGTAGATTTTGCCCCAGTATTTGTAGCATTTCCTTGTATTTTCTAAAGCTACTTTAGAGACAGCAGCACTCACAACTCACAAAAAACCCAACTCCACCCCAATAAACAGGCAGCAAACTACAATCTCGCTGTTTCTTACTAAGAAGAGTTTAGTAAGAATTAGTTCAGGATGTCATGACTGCTACCAAAGGAGAACAATGGCTGATCAAAATGAATGATTAAATTAAGAAAAACATAGCTATGTGAAGAAGCCACTAACTCACTGGCTGTTGGATCTCCTGACCACCGTCACCTTCTTACCTTTACCTCCTCCCCCAAGCTCCAGCTCACCCAGCCCTTGCCACTGTGCTGGAAGGGAACCTGGCTCTGACACCAACCTTCAGCCAGAGCCTCAGCTCCACAGGCAGGATTTTACCATCGCTTCAATCACCTGTTAAGGGTGCAACTATGGAATCACATAAATAATCACAATATACTTTACAGTTACTTATCAATTCTCATTGATTTGAGCATTTATTGGTGAAAATTATGTAGTCCACAGTGTATCTTCTTGTTAATCCAAACAGGGATGGAAGATAATTTCACTTTTTCCCTCTCAAGATCTGGAATGGCACAAATACGAAACAATAAAAACTTTTTCTGCAGGTCAGACTTCCTTGCCATAGTTAGTGGCAATTGATTTTTAAACAATGTGTGTTAAAGATATATGTGTTCTTCTGTTGGGCCAAATACATATACACAGACTAAGTAAATGCACATGCACATATTTATGGTATGAGGCATTTGTAATGAACACCAAGAAATATTTTCTGGTGGAACTATATGTTAGTCTGGTTTGCAAAGAGTTAAATATTTATTTAATCATACTACATAAAGAATGATTTTTTAGAAAGCGGTTTTCTTCAACCATCTTTTACTAGATAAATTGTATTTTTGAGGTCTTATCCTTCAACTCACACAAGGTGATCATCTTTAAATCTCTTCCACTGCCTTAAACAGCATCTACCACACTATGATCTTGCTTGTGCTGTATTTTGCCACTGACTACCAGCAGTACAAGACAGACCTCCACGGAGGCAACAAGAAAATTAATTTTAAAAGTTTTATTAACACTAATAGCTAAAAACAAAAAAGCAACCTTGAAACATGCATTTCCCTCACAATAATGATGTCATTTTGCAGCAACTGAAACCTATTCAAGAGGAACAGAAATTCTGTCTCCAATAACTCACTGAGGCAATTACACAGGAAAGTACTGTAATGGGCTGTCCCCCGTCAAACAGCTCACGTACACGACTTCCTTCTCAATTACCAACTTGTCTGCATTGCCATCTGTAAAAACGAACGCATACCTTGTGCTGCCAGTTTCTGCTCCTGCACTTCCATTAGTGGAACTGGCTGCAGCTGCTTCAGAAGAAAGCCCTGATTGTCTTTGTTTCCCCCTGATGGAGCGCCATTTTTCTCCCTTCCTCCTGTATATTGACTCAAAGTAACGCATTATCTCTGCTGAGGTGTGCTTGCGAGTGTTTAAACTACGATCTGCCTAAATTTGTGTCCTGCTTTCTTTTCACAGTTTAGCACCTAACACAGTAAAAAGCTGCCAGCAGCATCTCTCAGCATCTTCACCAGAAGTATGATGTCAGTATCACAACAGGTTTTATCAGTCCTTTTTAGGAACTGCTGTAAAAATTGCTCAGTTTCTGGCTGAACTTCTTCCCACTTTTCTAAATAAGCTTGACCACTCGTGTAATTTTAACACAGTACTTACACAAAGCAATCAAACATTAAGATTAATAAAAGAAGTCTATTTTAGGAATAATCCTATTCCTTTTAGAAAAATTGTTAGGTAGATGCATTAGCGTTCACAAGCAGGACAGAGGGAGCCTGGTTTGGGAACTGCGATACTTGTCCCTAAATAATATAAGCCTTTCTCCACTGGCACTTTGCTGAAACAGATCCACTCAGCAGCTCCGATGCTAAGAGGCTGTCTGAAAACTCAGTGCTCACACACAGAGCGCTGCTCCTTCTCGAACGCAGTGTGCTTCCAAATGAGCTCAGCCGCTGTTAGAGAACAAATCTACAAAAAAGTCACTATGAGTCTCTTGCATTTTTTGAAATTATAAACACAACATTACAGTACAAAATGTACAAAATTGGACCGCTAATCTCATCAGTAAGTGGATAGAAGTAGTACCCTGAGAACTGAAAGAGACATGGAGAAAACTGGAAATGCTTCTGACTTTCTCATTTCTTGGCACAAGGCAAAAATATCCAAGCCCTGCTGTCTCAAACAGGAAATCTAAATCAGTAGTTAGACTTTGCAATAGGCAGACTCACTTTCGGAGATAAAAAGCCAGTTGTGAAGGTGCCTAAACACAGAATTAGGTGCTGAAGTTTAGGCATCAATGCCAGAGGATTTATGTTCAAGAAGGCACCCCACGTATCCCCTTTTTCATGAAGTAATGTCACTCATCAAATGAACGGACAATAATGGAGCAAAGATTATTATTATCCATATTTCCTTAAACACCCCTCACTTTGACCTGGTAGAAGAACCAGAGTGCATTTGCAGATCTCAGTTAAGAGCCAATGTGTAACTCTACATGTGATAGTAATTGAGGGTCCCAATCCCGCAAGTGCTCCGCTGCAAGCGTGAGCAGAAAGCTGCTGGAGTTCTCAGCTTCTGGCATCTGTTCCCACTTCCACCGAAATCAGAAGGGCAAAATTAAGTTTTGAGGGGAAAAAAAAATCACAGACATTTAAAAAACATTCCCTGACCTTATTAAAGTCCACGTGATCTCTATTTATATAGAAAATGGCTCAGAAAGCCAGCAGCTGAGAGGAGGAACTCTCATTTGTAGATTTTGGCTGAAGGCTGCCAAAATCAGCAGGGGAAAGGCTCCTCATGGGTAAAAATTTCAAAAGCCATTAAGTGTCTTAGAAGCCTCAGTCCCACTGACTTTTGATCTACATCCTCCCAAATTTGCGCCCCAAATCTGGAAACTACACTGGAAGAAAAATTTCTGATTCAGTTACCAAATGAGGATCTTAAGTTTTCACAGAAGTCTTCAAGACTCAGAGAGGAAATGTCAATTAGTTGTCTACTTCTTGGTGAAAAGCAGTGAGGTAAAATTTACCTGTTACTTGTACTTTAAAAATTCCCCTTAGGACCATTAATTTTAATTAAAGAAAAAATATAACAAGAAAATGTTTCATATGGGCCGTATAGCTCATATACATGTTCAGGAACTGAAGTAACTATAATTTGAGTCTCTTGAGAAAGCTGTTACTAGGGTGGGATCCAAAGTGAGCTATGTCCACCTATTATTTACAATACACTCAGGACTGCAGTCTTATTGCTGATCTTGTTACGTGCTGTTGCTAGAATGACTTCCATTCAGAAAAATCAACATTTGCCAACCCATACCACACAATTACCATAGTTATTTCCTATTGTGAGCTTAAGGAGAAACTGTGGTATCCCAGATACCACGGTGTGGTAAATATTGAAAAGTAGTGGCCTTTTTATAATGGACAGTTTCATCAAATCCAATCCATTCCAAACACTTCCAGATAACAACACAATAAGGCAGAGTCTGTATCTAAGTGGTTGGTTCCAACATAATCATCTTATTTTGTCCTGTGATCCCACTTCCAGCAAAAACATTTGATGGCTTCTTTTTTGATCGTTTTAGGAAGTAAGAGTAGACTAGAGCTGTGATCAAACGCAACACCCACCTAGGAAGGTATCTCCTGAAAAAAAAATTAAAAAAAATAATTAAAAAATAGTTTTTAAAGCTAATTAATCTAGAAGTACCACAGAAGTTTCCTGGGCTGCATTAGACAAAGTATTGCCAGCAGGTTGCGGGAGGTGATCCTTCCTTCTGCTCAGCCCTTCCGAGGCCACATCTGGAGACCAGTGCTGGGCTCCCCAGCAAAAGAAAAAGATGGATGTACTGGAAACAGTCCAGTGAAGGGCCACAGAGATGACTGAGGGACTTGGACATCTGTCGTATAAGGAGAGGCTAGAAATGTATAGCCTGGAGAAGAGAAGGATCAGTGGGATCTTATCAGTATGGACCTGACAGGGGAAGTAAAGAAGTTGGAGCCAGGCTTTTCTCAGTGGTGCCCAGTAAGAGGACAAGAGGCAAAGACACAAATCGAAATACAAGAAATGCCATGTGAACATAAAGGAATTTTTTTTTTTTAACTGTGAGAGTGATTGAAGACAGGAACAGGTTGCCCTGAGGGGCTGTGGACTGTGCGTCCTAGAAGAAATTCAAAACCTGACAGGACACAGCCCTGAGCACCCTGGATGACCTCGCTCTGAGCAGTGGAGATGGACCAAATGATCTCCCTGAGCTGCCCTCCAGACTCAAGGATTCTGTGAATCTTTCTTCAATGAGACCCTCTAGATTGTTTGTAACTTGTTTTTGTTCTATTAAATTCTATCCATTTTAGTCTTAGTTTTTATGCATGGCTATAAAAGTATTAATTAAAATAGACCAACATCCAGACTGAATGTTGCAGATTGCAGTCTGCAAAACTGTACAGCTACTAAAAATGGAGAAACCTACTTTTAAATTCCACTGTAAATAATTTCAGAATATTTATGAGGAACTGAGTAAAGTATCTAATTTAGGTTTTAAAAAAATTATTCTCTGCTTGCTCTTTTCTATCAACATCCTAATGGCTACATGTAAATGAGACTCAATATAGGGTGTTGCACAGCTTACCTTAAAAATACCATTGACACGAGGAGAAGAGAACTGTTCTACATTTTGGAGATATTTCCCCTTAAATAGTGTTTATGTACTGCAAGCATCCCTTCCATAAACAAACCAGGTCTTTGGAACAAGTGAACACAATCTCTGAAGAATCTTTACCAGCTTCTATTTCTGGTACATGATGCACTGAGAATTTCAGGCCAACATGGGCATATGGTCTCCTAGTCTGATAGGAAACATTTCATGGAATTCAAGACAGAGCCACAGCATAATGACTGAAGACCTTAAATCTGTGACATAACAAAAGGTTGGGGAAAAAAAAAAAAAGAAAAACAAGTGTTTCCTGATACAATACTAGAGGCAGTAGGAGCATTTAATAGCACAAGAAAAAAGGAAGTCATGGTAACTGGTGTGCACAAACGAATACTCTGAATCCCTTATTAATCAAGCTTAACCTCATTAACTAAACTGCCTTAATCTCTCTCTTTTTTTTTTTTGAGAATCACCCAGTAGGGAGATATTTAAAAAAAAAACCAACAACAACAAAATAATAAACAGTATTTATCTTAATAACATTCATGCAGGATTTGGCTTTTCTGCCTTTGCAGCCCTAGAAACTGGCATGCCCTCTGTACTTTTCATACTCATTCACATCCTGTAACTGCACAGCACTGCTTCCAGCACCCTCAGTCTCATTTTTCCCTTGCCTTTAGGAAAATGGTTCTTAAAATGCCTAAGACATCAGCTTCAAAACCTGCATTGTCAGAATCGCTCCTCCAGATTGCATTTCACCGAAGGAATTGTTTTGCATGCAAGTGGCTGGGTGAGCTCACTGCTGATGGCACTCCTTCTCCTAAATGGGAGGAGCCTGACAAGAGCAGGATGAGAGAAAACATAATTTCTGAGTGAGGTTTTCCATCGTGAGATCTGCACGGCAAAGGAGAAATGTGCCCACCCTGTCACATGCAAAGGCTTCAGTTCAAGAGTGCTGCGAAGGACTGGAAAACAGCGTTCAAGAAATCAAGCACCAAGCTGGAAGGAGAGGCATGGCAAAACCCTTCTGCAAGCCCACAGTTAACTTATTCTTCACACCCTTTGGAGGCTTCTTAAATAAAGCTGACTGTGCAGAAATGCCTTGTAAAACAAGCCCTCCACTTCCTTTACAAAGTGGTGTCAGTGAAACGGCTCCACAGCCTCACTCGTTGGCAGCTGTGGCTGCATCCATGCTGTAACTGGAGAGGCAAAGGCCGTGGGGTTGCCTGAAGCATTCATGGATTTGTGCAGAGCCAGGGCGTGGGCTCCAAGAGGAGCCATTTAGTCCTGTACTACTGATCAATACATCAGACTTTGTTATTTAGGCGAAAAAAAGGTCAGGAAACCATTTCGCTTTTACGTTCCACCTGCTAGCATCACAATTCAACTGATTTTGAAACGAGCCTCCATAAGGGCCATGTACACAACTCTGAAGTAAAAAGAAACCTTTAAATTTACACATATTGTACAAAATCATAGCTGCTACTTGCTCACAAGCTATATTCAAAATCTTTGGAAATGAGAAGGGAAAAGACACACACCAGAAAGGAGCATTTATAATGACATGCCTTTTTTCTAGGAGAAAAAAAAAAAATCTTCCATTTCATTGGCATCTTTGCCAAAAGCCCTCTTTCAGGAACTGAAGAGAAGGGCCTTTATTTCCTACATATATGTATAGGAAACATTTTTTGGTTCTGTGTCATGGACTAGAATTTCACACCTTCGTGGCCAGTCGTATGGAAATGGACATGGCTGTGGAAACTTCATGGCTGTGAAACCCTGATAGTAAAATCAG
>NW_010173820.1:53729-55268 GCF_000695765.1 Mesitornis unicolor
GGTGTGGGGAACACTGCATGATTCATGCGGTAACAACCTCTGGACTTTTTGAGGAGATTTTTGGGATGGATGCCAACGCTACCTGTCGATGACCAGCATCCTGAATGTTCTAAAGCAGGCTTTAAATCTGGGCATGATACATAGGGAGTATTGCTTTCTTGAATAATGCCCACATAGGTAAGTGGATGTGACATGTATGGATTTTTATAAGAGAAGATCTTTCCAAAATCAGGCTGCAATTACCAATGAGTTATACCTCTCAGAAATAATTCCTAAAATATAAATAATAGCCCTTGTTTCCTTTATTAAAAGAAATCTGAGTTAATGAAGAAACAACTTCCAGAAGTTACTGCAGAGCAGTGTAAAGCCAAGCATCATAGCTACGGCATTCAACAAATCAGTGTTTTGCAACTTACTCTTCTCTTGCCAAATCAAAGAACAAATCCTTTCCTATTTCATACTCAGGATAACTCCACCTATGGCATAAAGCACAAGGAGAGCAGAAGATGGTAGAAAACCTACAGAGTAAGCACTGATTTGATGCCCATCTGTTTTAGACAAAGATGAAGAAGGAAAAAAAAGGTGAAAAACTGCCTGTACTGAGCTTGGCTTTTGCTATTGTAAGAGTAATGCTTGGCTGATTTTACTATGGCCCTGCCATCTACCTTTGGATCTCTGGCATATGCATAGCACAATCAGGGCAGATGTCATAGTCTAACCTTCAAAATGGCCTACATAATTTTGGATTTCAAAAATGATAGTCCTAGCACTGCAGCACATATTGCATGCACAGCCAGGGCTGAGATTTCTGCTACATTTCAGTGATTAATGGCCTTGTAATGAAATACAAGTTTCCTACAGAACATTGCAATCTCCCTACAAATCTGGCCTTGTCTGCTATTTGCTGGCAGGTTGTAGGAGCATTGATAGAGCAGTGATGCTGGAAGCACTGGGTGCAATCTTGGGTACAGGGGTGAAGGTGCAGGAAGCAGCCAGGCAGTGCAAGGCTGGGCTGTACCAGTCAGCTGCAGCCACTGGAGGGTAATGGGGAGGCACCTAAATGGTGCTGCTCCCAAGGCAAGAAACCCTACCATAGGCAACATCACTCTGCAATTGTGATATTTTTAAGACAGATCTGCCTTAAAAATGCCTAATCTCGGTCCTGATTTTGAAGCGTTCCTGCGGGAAGTACTCGCACACACACACATGCCACCAATACGGCAAGCAGCTCACGACTTCACAGGCCATTTTTAAATCCAGAGCAGTCTGTGGATCATGAGTCACGTAGTCCCTTCTTACGAAAAGGCCAAACAGCTACAAAGAGTAGAGCAAGAATGAAATTCCTATGGTTTTAACAACAGTTACTCACAGAAGGCAAGATGGGGATCCCCTTGTTTATGCCCAGCATCATATAAGATTACAGGGCTATCTAAGTAGTAAGGTAGTACAAAAAAAGAGAGAAAGAATCTCAGCATCTGACTTTAGGAGACATCACTATGTCAGTTAGTGAAGCAACAGAAAAAAATCAGTCATCATCTA
>NW_010173820.1:55299-62799 GCF_000695765.1 Mesitornis unicolor
TCGTACTCACTACTTTTTCTTACTTTATCCATTAAACACTGCTGTCTTGTATAGAGTAAGTAACTGCCAGGAAATCTACTGCACATACTTCAATATTGTGGTATTTTCAAAACATAAACCCTTTTCATGCATTAATATCCCTTAATGTGTCTGCTAGAGTTTCTGTGCTCTGCACAGACTAGCAAGAAGGGATGTTGGATGATACTTACATTATGCTCCTAAATTCTACCAGATTTCAGAAATAATTCTGATTGACCAGAGCATTCCAGACTTTATTGCCCATCTTTCTTTTTCCATTTTTTCTATCAACCAACCACTTAATAATAAAATAGGAAGAAAATGTGTGTGCAATGGACAGCACAGCATTACAATGAGACAGAGAAGTGGACAAATAATAGAACAGCTAGGAATACTGAGCAAAAATGTTAACAATGTCTACGTTTACTTCTCACTCTATTTAAATAAAAAAAATAAAGTAAGAAGTTTCTGTATTTTAGTCTCAGCCAATTTTGGGCCACACTGAATGTTAAATAAACGATTATTTAATCAAATACAGGCATATTAGTCTCACTCCTGCTGACAACTTCAATTAGGATATTTTTGCTTCATAAGAAAAAAAAGAAAAAAGAAAAAGCTCATGATCTTTAAACTACTATGGCTTCTGCACAACATCTGGTTACAATTTTTTATATATTCAACCATCAAACTTCTATCTCCACAAAACAGTTTACTCAAGATTTGTTTTAATTATCCTGCATTGCAAGCTTCACATGGCTTTGAAAAAGGGGTGAAAGGAGTGCTCACAATGGAGACAGATGCAAACTGAAAAGGACTGTACACTGAAAGATGCTTTGAAACAATTTTAAGAAAAGAAAAAATCCTTTCTATCATTGCCAGGAAACAAGTGCTACTTTAACTGTTTCATTACACAATACCTCTTGGCTCATTCATTAGCAATTAATGGTTTTTTGGTTGGATTCTAGGATTAAGGCAAACTTTACTAGCACTTTCGCTGGAGCCGTACAAGTTTCAAATACATCTTTTCTCTTTTTCTCACCAATGCCACAGTGGGAATGCTGTATTTCTGAAAGTGCTAGTTTAAAACAGAAATCATAGCAAAGAAAGCATCTGAATTTGATAAAGTAGAAATAAAAATGAATTTTATAGCAGCACAGAAAGGCCTTGCTCCTACAAAAAATTGTACTGAATTTTAAGCAAGGGAGAGAATTTATTTTCATAAGCCTATTCACCTGTGTAAAGTTAAGCACATCCATAAGCTTTTGCAAGATTGGACCTAAGACAAAAATTAAGCAAATGCCTGGGGTTCTGGTTTTATTAAATGTTAGAGCCCCAGTCAGCCAAAGGGACATAACTGTATTTTTCTTAAACAAGTCTTGGGGTGCTACACCAAATCAATGAGTCATCACTGCAGATAGAAACTGTTTGTCTTGACATGGTGGAATCACTGTAAACTTTGGAGGATATGAAACTCCTTATTTATTTGCATTACATATATGGAGTAATGGGAAAGCATTATGGAAAGTTATTATTTATTTTATGAGGTAACTGCTTTGAAATCCAGTAAATTAAACTCCTTTTTCCTGTTTTTCAGTCAGTCAGCACCCATCATTCCAAGATAGGGTATTCAAGGAAACTTCAAGTTTTTTCTGGAGGTTTCTTCTGATCCAAAATGTGCATTAGCTTAGACATGGAAAGTAATCCTCTAAGATTTTTTTTTCTTTAAAGATGTCCCAGAGAAGCCAGCAGAAGGCATAGCTGCAAAATACAACTTACAACCATGGTTGATTTATAAACAGCTGAGCTTCACTGGCTCTGATTCCTAGACAGAAACTCTCTTGAGTACTAGAGCAGTATGTGCAACTTTTTTAAAAATCTATTTTTAATGAGGAAACTTCATTTGTGTATTAAAGAGGGCTTGAAGAGATTATTTTATTTTGGTTCTGTGAGATATTTTGGTATTAAACTCATGATACAGTCATGTGTCTGAATTGGTGGCCACTAGCTATAGTGGGTCAACACATGCATAAAAAAAAACACCAAAACACCAACACTTTCCAATCCATGGCCAACCATAACGAAATGAATTTAATCCCTGGAGCCTGCTAATTAGTCATGAGGAGCTCTGAGCAGGCTCTCACTGAACTCTGGACACTGCCTCCACTGGGACTGCAAGAACTGCTGAACAGTTTTCTTCTGTTACAGGAATATTTGACACTGTTTTGCACAAAGTCTTGGTTGGCACAGACAATGATGATGGAAACGAAAATTTACTGTATCTGAACCAGCCTCTTTCATCCTCAGGTTCACAAACTCGTGGTTACACCAAAGACGCGACTCTTCCCCTTGGGTTACAGTTACCATCCCAGCCATCATCAAAAAGGACTTGCTGGGTTCACACTGATTAACGTGAGGAAACATGAATTGTCACTGTCCTCCCTGACACAGCCTGCGAACAAAGGGCTTCAGTGATCACTGCCATCTTTTATTTCAGGTATGAAGAGCTCAAACACAACCTAGAACAAAAGGAAGCTGCCAGTGAAACCTTCCTTTGCATGTGCACCCCCAAACGCAATTCCCATCAACAATCCCAAGGTACTTTTTTACCGCGGTGAGAATTTAGACACGCGATTTTGATTAATGTTAATGCAAGTCGTGTGGCCAAATCCCTGTTCGCTACTTTGACAGTTTATTCTAAAATCGAAATATAATTAAGGTTGCAACACAAACCAAATAAGGCAAGGAAATGACACTTCATTAATAACCTATTTGTTACGAGTACCATAGGTAACCTGTTGCAACAGTGTGGTATGATAATAAAATGTTTTAAAGTGTTTATATACCACCACTGTCAACTGGCTAGGAAAATATGGTAAAGACATCCAGACATGCTAAAAAAAAGTTAGCTTCTGCAAGTAGATAAATTACTTCTTTAGATTATTTAGTTGTGCTATTGGATCAGAAGAATTTGAGTCTTCTTCCCAGCGCCACTTGGAAAGTGGGACATTTGTTCTCTTTGTAAATTTATAATAACGAGCAGTTGTGCATAATACAGCAGACTGTAAATAGAGGAAAAGATGAGCTGAAGGGAGTAGGAATGCATGCGAGGAGTCTCTGTTTAACCAAGCTCATAGGTAACAGACAAATGATCTAATGATTGTTTTCAGTTTTCCCTCCTACACAAAGCTATATTTCAGATCTTTATAGTTGCGGACACCAAACATGAACTGTACAGCGAGAAAGGGTATCATGCATGGGAAGAGGTCTGGTGTCCCCAGCACTGCTTTGGCTCATGACTGAAAGAGGCATTTCTGTGGTCATTCATTTATTCTCGTTCAGCAGAAAACAGCCAAGCCAGTTTTGTTTTGCTTTGATTTGTTTTTTTGTTGTTCTTACTTAAAAATAAATATTACTATTTCTATGGATTGTGGGCTAAGTTTTTTCATCATCTTCTCCATCATGCAAACCCCCATAAAAACAGAAGGTCTCTAAACTCTCTTATGGAGGCAAGAATAGCCTTTTTACTGAAGATCAGTAGAAGCAATTTGAGAAGCTAATGGCTGTGGACTATAATCTGCAATAGACTACTTTTTCAATTTTTGTAGTGTAGAAAGAAAAGATTGTGTTTGTGTACATACATGTTTGTGCACATACATGTTTGTGCAAAGGATGGAGGGGAAAGAGAGGAGGAGGGTACTCATAGCAGCAAGTCAGCTCTGTTTTCCAGAACAAGGAGATCTTACAGTAGCAAGTGGGCAATGGGTGTATATGAGATTGAGTAACTTTCTATATAATCACTAAAAGCAAATGAGATGAAAGACACAAAATACAATTCATTTAATATTTAGAATTATTATTGCAAACCTGTCTTGATTTCACTGGGATAGAATCATAAAATCATTTTTCTATTCAGGAAAGCTGCATTTTTGAGCTTGAGCACTTGAGTCAATGGGAACAAAATTGATAAGACACTTTATTTTAGTTTTTTTGCCCAGCACTAGTATGCAGATTACCATAGTGATCAAAGTTTTTAGCATTTTTGAGTTGGCCAGGTGCAGAAGCTAGGAGGAGTGAAAGCCAGGGCAGCTGACACAAGCTGGCCAACACAAGTAACCCAAACATCATGCTCACTATAAACTAGGGAGTTTGCTGGGGACAGCCCTCTTTCCTCCATGGTCACTGTCTCTGGAGGGTCTTGCCCATCACCCTGCTCCCCCATTCGCCATGACTGTTGTGCTCTCACTGGAGCTGCAGTGCTCGCAGTGTTTGTCATCTAGCATTCACTGCTTGAGTGCACAGCTCGTGGTCACTATATGTGCATTGTGTATTAACAACAGTATTAATATTAGTTTCTTAATATTATTTAATTAAACATGTTTTAATTTCAAGTCATGGGTCTCCTTTCCTCTTCCCAGTTCCACTTCTCAGGTGGAGAGAAGTCATCAGGTGACAGAACAACTGCCTAAACGAAGAAAAGACCTCAGGCATGTGTAATGTTGTTGTTAGCAGTAAATTCAAAGCTCTTAACATACGTACTACAAAACAAAATCTGAGAAAAAGAACTGGTGCTTAACAGAAAAATATCTGGGCAGTAAATGTTGACCTTTATGATACATCTGTTCACTACACTCCTTGTCATACTTCTAGCAAGTTCAGAAGAGGGCTGCAAGCTACTAAGATAAATGCAGCTTGTAGCCTGTAATCTGACTTTATAAGCACATTTGATAGACTCATGTAAAATGTACAAGTAATTAGGAAGTAGATTTTCTTTTTAAAAGTCATTGAGTATGTCTTATACAGCTAGGTTTTTCTTTAACAGTATATTCTCTTTAAAAGTAGACTAGAGGCATGCTGTCTTGACACAGTGCAAGAAGCAGGAGTGTGCAGTGAGCTCAGAGGATGTCATTTTTTCCCTCTGACATAACAAGATGTGAGAAGTTACTATGGATCTTCAAAATGGCCCAGTAATTGAGCCTGGTTATGGTCTCATTAATGTGCAAGTTTCATTTGTCACCTTCTTTCTTTGTGGATTATGTGCATTGATTCATCAAGACTTGTGACACCTGGTTTTCATTTGCTTTGTTCAGTGCTTCTTTTTTAATCAGTTTGTACTAGATTGGTGTAAGAAAACATCTGAAAGTAAATTGCACTTGCCTTCTGAAAACAGAAATGAGAACATTTCAGTTGTTTTTTCTTAATTTACAATTAAATTTATTTTCACTCTCTTTCCATGCTTTGCATGCTTTCTTTCATGTTTAGTAACATGCTTGCTGCAGCCACTAAGAACACAAAGGGAGCAAACAAAACAATGACACTTAACAAGGGAGATGTAGGTGTCTAGTAAGTTCATTATTACAAAAAGTAATAATAAGTAAGCAATAATATAATAAAAGTAATAAAAGTAATAAGTAATTTTAATTCATATAAATATAAGTGACAAGAATAAGACAGGCAACACTTTTTCTTGCTGAACTATAATATTCTTGTTAAGTTGTACAATGTAATAATGAGATGTTCTCATATAAATTTCCCTCTGCCTTCCTTCTTTACTTTGCTTTTCTGAAATATGTATCACTTCAAATATTTCCACTCGGTGTGTCACTGGCAAATGCCAAAAATAGAGAAAGAGAGATCTGATAAAGATAAAGCATGACAAAAGTTTCACGGATAATTGCCTTCACATATCCAGTTCAGCTCTCATCTCTCCTAATTAGCCTCATTACCATACCTTAAGACAGACCAGCAGTCACTCAAATTCCGTGTTTTTTCTGTCAGAACTATTGCTGACAGCCAAATGGACAACACATGCACTGAGTGAGCCTATTCTAGACTATTCTTTTACAAGAGTAGCCTCCAGCAGAAAACACAAAACAATAGGTCTTCTATAAATGTATAATGAAAGTATACATACAGTGCGTGATTAGTCAATAAATTATTGCTCTATTCATTGCTCCGCCATCACGTAAAATGAGGACAATAAAAAAAGAAAAAACATTCTCCAGAATATCAAAAGGTTCAAAAGCAATGCCATATTTCACTATGACTGGTACAGACTTTTAGAACAGCCTTGCCATGGTCGCTTAAAAAAAAAAAATCACTCGAGCACTGTAAAGTTTGAGCACGTCGGTGCAGGGCTGCTTTCAACATACCCATGCTACCTCGGGAAGCTTTTTGTTTTTACAAACCATGTTCAAATGAAAAAGCTTCACCCTGTTGCTCATATTCATTTAAAATTAGCTCGTGAAAAGTATCCACAGAATAGTTCACTGGGGTGCTAGAAATATTTTAACATTAAACTCCCCTAGCTATCAAAACATTAAACTGTATAATAGGAAGCCATTGAAATCCTTCACAATGTCCGTGTCTTTTTCACTGCTGTTTTAGTCACACATTACATTATGTATAGAGCTCAGATACATGGTACTTTGTTTTCATTTTCTCTATTTCTCTATAAATTTCATTCTGTCTAACATTAACAATTTGGATATGTTTTTCTATTTTAACCTCCCGTTAAAAGGTACAATTTTTTAGTGTTTTGTCATATCTTAATCTTCACAGTACTAGTAATAAAATAAAAATACTGTTTCATAATTTTCATAAAATAAATTTAACACTCGCAATGTCACTTATTTAAGAAACTGGACACAGCACGGTTACTGATCTCTTTCCTCCCCAGCTCCTTAGACATAATATTTCTTGTAATTTTATTTTTCTTTTGTACAGCATAAGTTGTGATGCAATCTCTATAGCAAAAAAAAAAAAATCAGTGAACTGGATTTTCTGCATTTTGCAGTTTGGGGAAACTAACAGTCCATTCAGCGTGACTGAAAAATACCCCGAAGGCCAATATTTACTAAGCATGGCACACACACAGGAGCCTTGTTAAAAATCCACAACAAATCTCTCATTGCAAACAAATCCAGAGGCTTGAGAGCTGCCGCAACTGTCGGGGGAATGCTGATCCTGACAGCAGAAAGCTGCTTTTTTACCAGGCTAACAGCTAGCTAGATGTCTGCTGGCTTCTCACCAAGATTTCACTATTTCAACTTCTTCTCTTCAGGATTTATTAGGTTATGAATATACAGCAATCTATCAGAGGGATAAACAGCATCAAATGAAGGTAGGGCTGACACATCCGGGCACCCAGGACTTGAAGAACACCGGTAACCAATGACTGTAACTACTTCATGCAAATGGTCAAATAAAGCCACACGAAATTAAACTCTAGGCTGAAGTCAGACACTGTGAGGGAAAGAAATGGGTCAAAGACGGGCTTCCAAATAACAGGAAATACTTTCAGCTTCACACATAGCGGTTCAAAATGCATTTTTTTGTTTTCTTTCAGAGATGTCAGTGTAGAAAAAAAGATGAAAACACCACCTACTGGAAGAGCAAAAAAATTAAATGAAATGCAGAGACGCTAATGTGTGAACAGAAACGTTATGTAGGAATGCAATGCAAGTAGGGTACAAGAGTACATTA
>NW_010173820.1:67799-143794 GCF_000695765.1 Mesitornis unicolor
TGGTAATTTCTGGAAATTAAATTATAATGACATTAAATAAAATTGTGCTCTTAAAAGATAAAAGAAGATTAATCCATAATGAAACCTGGCTCTGGAAATGGGCTGTCACAGCAGCAAGATGGTGCCTTCTTTGAGGTTTTTCTCTCCTTTCTTTCCAATAAAATTTCCCCACCAGTAAGAGCTGTGTGCCAGTGCTCTTAGGAATCACAAACTTTTATTACGTCGTTCCAGTAGATGTTGTAGAAAGATGTACGGACTAGATTAGATGGCCTACTTTCCAAAACGATGAAATCCTGAACTAAGAAAAGCTGCAGGAGACAGACTGAACGCTTGAATAAATACCAAGAGGTCCTACAGGAGATTGAAAGTCACATTTAATTGAAAGTTGGAGACTCTCAAATAACACAGGGATGACTATAAGACAATTGACTAAAGGGGATCAGGAAAGGCAGAGTAAACTCTTCATTTGGAAATAAAGTGTATCCTTCTATTTTCTGTATCTGTGATCACAATGTTGGTGAATTTATAGCAGTCTGTCCTAGAGAAATAATTCTGAACAATATAATTTTGCCATTTATTTTGCCTGTCACTTTGAGGGAAAGTTGTTACAGGGTTGCAGCCAACTCAGATGTTTATTTCTTTCCTTTGAGAGGTAAGGAGAAAAAACATGAGGAACAAGACAGTGAAGAGAAAAAGAGAAACACGTGGGGATCCTCATTGACTTCCTGGTAAGATTGTTTCAGCAGCAGACAGCAGCAACATCATTTCCCTAGGGCTGCATGAGTGCCCTGCCTGTCTTTGCATCAAGTAGGTGCCCAATGTTGCACTGAAGAAGGTCATATCAACAACTACCCAAACAGATACCCACAGTCAATTTACACAGCTGGAACATAAACGCCAACACCTGCCCTCTTAGTCTGGCAGCCAGAAAAATGTCCTAGTTAAACCCATGCTCACCACTCTTTCCAGAACCCCCTACCACCTCTCTCCCTTTTCACTATCACTGATGTCTATACTTCTGTAATTCATTTTAAAAGAGTTAAGCAGCTTTGTATCGCAGAAGGCACTTTACAGAAACAGATGAATTATAAAAACCCTTTCTGCTTCACATATAGTCATGTAGGTAAAACCCAAAAGTAGCACAGGAGTGCTGGGATGGCCCAACTTGTTGAGACTTCCATGTTGTCTTCCATGGACAGCATCTATCTGGGGTCCACATGGCTTAGGACTGTTTTCCAGGCACAGACCGATTTCTGACCATAGTGTTAGTCATAAATGGAAATATAGGTAATAAACATCCTATTATAACAGATATGTCAGATTTCTGTTACTCCCAGGCCTAGGTAACGAGGAAAGCCTCTTTGTTCCAAGGAGGTAAATCAGAGTAACATTTGATGCTCACTATTTATGTGTAAAGAAACGACAGGATTTCCCAGCAAGAAAGATGAAAAACTCCATCTGAAACTGGTATGAAAACAGATTCAGCTAACTTTTCTGACAACATGGGGATGGTTAAACCATCCAAAGAACTTGGAAAATTATCATCTGACTTCAACCTCAACCTTTCAGCACAAACTCAAAGGGAAATCAAGACAGGCACAATCGCTTTCATCACCTGAATCCTATTCTTTTTGATCCATATGCTCTGTGGTTTTCATTGCCTGAAAACATCCATCCTGAAAGATCTACAAGGAGACAGACAACTGCAATGTTCTTGTTCTTCTCAATGTTAGTCTTACAATAAGAAGAAAGAAAAATAATGCCAAAGAGAAATATCACCTATTTCTTTGCATGTCTAAGGCCCAGAAAAAGAATTGCATAACATTCTCTAATTAAAGAAGGTAAGCTATTAAGAATAAAATAGATAAGTAAACCAGTAAGAAACAAAAGATGGATAGTGGAATCTGAATATATGAGGTGACAGAAGTAATTACATTGCTCTATATATCTTACATAGAACAAATATTTAAATAGTTCTCAAATGCAAAAAACATTGTATAAATTAATGCAGTTGCAAGAGATTAGATTCTATATAATCAATTGTTTTGTACTTTACAATCTACTCAGGTTGTATAAAGAGAGGAGACATTTTGAAAATAAAAAATGAGTGACAAACACTTCAGTCAGGTTGCTGTTTTCAAGTGTTTCCTCCAGGTTTTCTTCTCCCTTATTTTTCTAGGATGGTAAACTAAAAATGAATGCAACCAAAATCCACTCTGCAATTCCAAGTCTTTTGAAAATTGCCATTTGAATGTGAAAATAATAAATGCTGTTGCCATTATATCAATGCCTTTGCACAAAATTTTCCCACCATTATCTTGAAAGCTTTAAATTACTATCTTTGGGGAATGAGAGGAGAGGTATTTTTAAATGCAATAAATGGACGGGGTTTTTAAACACTAATATAAAAGCTGGATGCAATAAATATTGTGGGGTAAAATGAGCATGCAGAGCTTCCCACTGTATCGCTAAATCTACTTGTTGTACTTCTTTGCGTTTAGGAGCCACCAAAGAGTCGGATAAGATACAAGAGGAGAGGAGGCCATTTCCCTACCCTTTGGCATTCTCTGTCTACACAAAGGGCAGAGCAGCCAAGCTCTGCTATATATTACTCTGGAAATATCCCACAAACAGTACATAAAAGCTCCATATTTTGGTCAAATCTATTCTAGATACGTACATGCAAGTACAGAATTAGAGCAGTGGAAATTAACTAAAGAGTTACAGATGGCCCTATATATACAGCAGTACAATATAAGAGAGACCATCTGGAAATATGGTTTGTCCTTACCTGATTTAAAAAAAAACAACAACCCTCATTTCTACTTTCCTTTTCTAGTTGCAATTTTTCTCTGTTCAATGAAAATGTGCTTGTTTTAGTTTCCAAAAAAATGAGGACCTGATTTATACACCTGCCAAGTCAGGAACCTGAAGTAGAGATGCAGGGTAAACACTGAGGAAGTGGTGATACTTGGGATGTGTTTAGGAGGTACAACTACAGATTGAATCCTTACTGATTTTGCAAAAGGTACATGTTTAGCCAAGAACTTGCTCAGGAAACAAGCAGATACTCTTTGAGTGAGAGGCATGCAATTACTGTTGCTGTCTTGAGGGGGAACAACATTTTAATGTGAGCATTAATCCAGCTTATAAAAATTGTGCTGGCATCTACCGCATCTTGCTAGAATTGTACGGTGTCTTAGCTGCCACACTCAGGAGAGAATGCGTGCGATCCAACACAAATCATGAAACGGTTTCATACAGCCACACTCATAGCAAAATGTCACCTGCTGAGGTGAAGTCGGGCACAAATTAGGTGCTGTCTAGGGAGGAGGTACCCACCCGCCTGAGACACAGGAGACTTCTGATCCCAAGACCGGCAGCCTCAAGATGCCCTTCTTCAAACGCCACATTTGCTGAGTTCATTTCTCACATGGATTAAGGGTCTTCAGGTGTATGATGTTATCAACAGCAAAAATTATTTAATTAGCTCTCACTTTCAGAGGAATGACTTATGATGAAACATTCTAGTGTATTTTTCCTATCCTGCAGTATGGGAATTAGTCCCTTTAGCATAAATGTCCCATTAGCGACACTGTATATGGCATGGTTTAAATTATATTTTCAGGCTAATACATTATGGTACTGGACAAATAAAACCAAAATAAATTATATCCATCTTTCTATAAATTCCATTATGGCTTAATTGTAAGTTTATTTTTCTTCTTTTTTTTTTTTGTAATTTGGCATTTTTTTACTATCCAAATTGCTTGCATGTGCTCCTTCCCATCTGCTTCTCCTCCTTCTCCCCACTCTCTAAGCCAAGGGAAGCTGACAATTTGTCATTTTGATAGAAGAAAAAGGGGAGCAACTTGGTGAGCTCTAAATTTGTTCTGACTTAGTTAATGTACCTGCAGCCCACAATTAACAGTATAACAAATGTAACACCAAAATTATATACTGCATTTTTCTTATGTCTTTCTGCATTATGCTTACGTTCACATTTATCCATCACATGTAACATGGAGCAAGGCTACAGCGTGTTCTTCTGTATTAACAAATCAGGGTTTTTTTCCTCACATGGGACAAGCAGGATAGCGTTAACAACATTATTTGTTGTTTTTCGTGAGATGCGCGCACTGCTAGTATATCAGGTCAAGTGCTCTGTAACCTGCTTATCAGCAGTTACCACTAGATACAGTCTAAGGGAACAATTCAAAAATGGTTTTGATTGATTGCAACAAACTGGCAGTATAATTGCACGCAAGCCATTAGAAATCCAATTGAACCCTGATCGAGTACTTCATTACTCTTGCTCTTTTCACAAGGGCACACTATCCCAAGTAATATTTTATACTTTATAAAAGGTTAGGTTTGAAAACTTAGCATTACAAATGTCACATTTACTTCCAGCTGGAAATGTGCAACAATGTGTGACAATACTGAATAAAATGTTGAAACATGTTTTCCTTTTGTTTTACTTTACTCATTTTTGTAATACAACACTGGTTACTGGAAAATGCCTTACAGCTTTATTCAAAACACATGTTCAAAGATCTGAATGAAAAAAGCTTTGACTCTCTCTGGAACATCTAACCGATATATCATTTGTGTGCTTCAAATTTTTTTCTGACTGTCAAGAACACTTTTATGTCTTTAAGATTTATTTAAACTAGTTTATTATATAATGAAGCTTGTCAGATCGTAAGAACAAAGTCAAACAATATGCTCTATATCAAAGTATAACATTTAACATATAGATTTAAGTATACATATCAAGTACAATGCAATCAAGCAGGGTTTAATCTGAAAATGCAAATGGTTCAGATTATTAAAGCCACATCTGTCCTTTGAAGCATAATTTAGGCTATTTATCAAAAAGCTATGTGTAATTATATTATTCCCTCCCACCAAACATATTTTAGCCATGGATTTCTTAGTTTGAAAATTTTATGTTTAACTCCAGGGCCAAAATTTCACAGCCTAAACCACTAACTAAAATATAAACACAAACATAAATTTGAAAATGTATATAATCACTTCTAGTCTACAATCTATTATGTTAGGACAGTCATTTTGATTACATTAATCTCATGGCGATAACAGACTTCCATAAACTGAGTCTTAAAACAGAGTTTTCCTATTTCTTTTTCTATATTTGTAAATATACATTACTTTGTCATATCCTGCTACTGTGCAGAAGCCTGCCTGAGGCAATACAAAAGGTGGAACTTCTGCTTTGAACAACAGTGTCAGTTTTAAACATACACTCCTTGTTGTTTAAATGGGGAAAACTCCTAAAATTTATAGTAAATACTTAATAATACATATTTTAAAATAACCTGCCTCTTAGAGTGCCTCTGCTAAGAAGGTAGAGGATGGGCACTTCCTTTTAAAATATTACTGCAAAGATTTGAAGAATTTTCCAATTACAATATTTCTTGTATTGATCAAGTTAAATGTAAATTGTTGCAATGATCAACAAGTGATTGTCTCCACTGTAAACAGCACATACCTGCAGATTTAAACTCTAAATTGTAAATAAAATCTGCCATGCAAGCAATCCATTAATTCTGTCTCAAGTGCATGGGAAATATTGATCAATGGGGATCTATACTGCTATGTTACTATGCACAGATCTAGCAACTGTTCAGACAGAGTAGTAACAGTTCTCATTACATGCAAAACTACAAGTAAAACATTTGTGCTTTAGGACACATTAAAAATGCCTTCTTCTGCACAAAAGAAGGAGTTTTTATGAGTTCCTGGAAATTTGAGTGTTATATTTAGTTCTTGTGAGTCTAGTAAAAAGGAACATGCTACACAATTGCCACGCATTAAAACAGAGTTTTAAAAGTTAAAATATTGCAATGGCTATATAAATTAAAAACATCAACTTCTTTAATATGCTTCATTTTGAAAGTCACAGGCCACACATTAAAATGTCTGTTTACTCTGTATTTTAGAAATAGTCACTCAGGTGCTCACCTGTCACCTGTCTCTTCTGGAAAGAGAGAGATTCTTCAGTGCTCTTTGAGTTTTTGGGATCTAGCCTCACAATGACAATATATGCATCTACTTCAAATATCCATAGGGCACTCAAATGTGTAACAAAGTGAAAGGTGTTAATTTAATTATAATTTATCCTCTTTCCCCAGCCTCATACAGGAAAGAGCTGTTCCCTGCAACAAAATGCTGAGCTGACTCATTTGGGGCTCAAGGGCAGGATTCCCATGCAGGATGAAGCTCATCTTTCTAGAAATATTTCTTCTTTATTTTAGGGAGAAAGAACAGTTTGGAAGAGGCAGCAAAGCAGTGCTAAAAAGCATTACTTCATCATATCCTAATTTGGTTGGCTGTTTTTATATGTGTATGTATTCCCACTAAGCAAATGGAGTAACTTTTGAAATAGCCACCAATAGTTATTCTCTTCCACAACGCAGACATTGTTTGATGGAGTTTACACACCATGGGTGGCTTGTTAGATAAATAATAGAAAAACAAGTACAGTATTGAAGTGTCTATTTTTATAATACTATTTGGGAACGCTGAAAGCGACAACCAAGATTTTAGGTGTTTTTACAATATTGTAATACATTAAAAAAAATAAAACTGCCTAAAATTAAACATGTTCCAGATGATAAGCAAAACAGAAGAGCACAACAAGCAGTATAGCTATAGCCACCCACAGCCTTCAGGCCTACGGTCTTTGTACGTGTTACTGAAAATTAGGCAAGGTTCACGGCCGGCTCAGAAGGTTAGCAAATCAGGCTCTGGTGGGCCAAGAAAGATCACAGAGACAACATATTTTTAACTGTTTATATCGGTTACATGATAATAAACTGTTCCACATGAAGATAATAAATGTTACCCCAGTGGCAGATACATAGACAATCATATTTGCTAGAATAAACAATGTTAGGACAAAGGGAGTTTGAGTTTGGTGGAAGAGGACAGAAAGATTAATGTAATAATCCTACCTCAGGATTGTGTTGATTTTGTAGGCTTAGATCTCAATCTGCATGTCTTTTAGCACTTCTTTATGCACAAGATTCTTTATTTTTTCATTCTAATCAAGTTTAAGTATCTGCATGTCGAAATCAGAAGCACTTACATTCTCCATAACATTTCTCCAAACATAAAAATAAAGCATTTGGTCCAGATCCAAAGAAGGTTTTAGGCATCTAAAACAGGATTTAGTTTGTTCTGTGGTGCTTAAATCCAAAATTATGTGATAAACTAGACCTGCTTAGCAGCCATTAACCCTGAAAACAGCTCTGGCTTTCACCTGAAAGCTCCTCAGCCACATGAAGTTATCCAATTTGTCACTAGCAGAGCTCCTTGTGCCTCAAGAGCTCCCCGTCTGTTTCCTACATAAGCTCAGTGGGAACCTGGAGCACAGGCAAAACACACTGAAATGTCTCCTAAGAAAATAATCACAGCACTATGTGCAGAAAAATTTCAGAGCAGCTGGGGACACATCCACCTGGAGACAAGTGTGGTAGCACTTTCCTCTAGCTTAGCTGTTACAGCATCTGCACAAAAAACAGGAGAGGTGGATTCTAGATCTTTACCCACAGTCAGACTTTGTAGAAGCAAAGGCTATTTTTCAGTAATGGATTCAAAAAGGAACGGACAGAAGAAGGAAGAAGGAGCCTAACTGTGTAACTCAGCGTCTGGTTCACGAGTGCTACTTCTTTGGTTTTGCTCCAGGAGCTGCTTCTGTCTAACAAGAGCTGTAATCAGCCATGTTAAGCAGAAATTCTCATTTTCATTTCGCAAATGTCTCATTGCACGCTTCTTTTTGTGCCACAGACATTAAGGAAATTATTTTAAAAATTGGTCCCTAGACTACGCTTCCTGAATGTCACTAATAACCTCCTCCCTTTCAATAACCTCTCTTTGAGGAAAGTCTTCTTGCTGTCTCCTTTTGAGCCAGAAAAATCTCATCTTTTAATTACTCATAGTAATTTCCAGAGAAAATCTACAGCTTGCTTCAGTGGTTCAAATGATTTCTTGCACCCCAAATCAAACATAAGATCAATAACTGAAGACAAAATGCTTTTTATCTTGCCTGCAGGTAAATTATGCACACTTAGCAGTTCAGGGAGTGCTTTCCTCTGGTGAAAAGGACCTCATCTTCACCTCAAGAACAGAGAAAGTTTATTCAAGCATTGAAACTGGGTACAACCAGCACCCAGAAAACACTCACTCAAAGTATTTCTTGGGTAAAGGAGAGATTTCCTTCCATTCAGATTCCCAGATCCCACATATCCTTCTTAGTCTTTTAAAGTCAAGAACTTCAATAACTGAAGTTTACCAAGATGACACTCAGATAAATGGCAGGCCCTACCACAAATGAGAATAAACAATTAATGATGTAATTTGTCTAGTCTTCCATCAATTATGGTCAGGCATAAATTGAGGACAGAAACAAGAAGCTGGTTTATAGCAAGCAGATTTCTGGAATGCTCTTTCCACAAGAATAGCAGGGGAAAAAATGTTCTATGTATTTTAAAATAGAACTTGATCAAATTCATAAAAGGACAATGTGACATCCCATGCATGGGACTGGACCTAGCGATGCTGGAGGTTTCTTTCAGACATATGTTGCCCCTGTTATAGGCCCAGAGAAACGAGCTGTACAGAAACATTTCTCTACTCTTCTCCACAGAACACCTAACTTGATTATAATTTTGTGGTGGATCCTAGACCTTCTGGAAAATTGTCAGCAGCTTAATTACTTGGAAAGGTACAGATAAATAGTTGAATTATAGATGCAGTTATACCATATAATACTGTACCCAGTTTCCTGGTATGGCTTTGTTATATTGAAGAAGCTTATATGGGAAAACCGTAGTTCCGTTAAAATAAAAAATGAGCTGAAAAGCCAGACTGGACAAAAATCCAATTGTCAAGATGCGGCTGTCTGCAGTGGCCCAAGTTTCTCACTTGCAGTTGCATAACAGGCTTTTTGGGTTGCAGTATTCTTGGCAGCCTGAGCAAGAACAGAGCCTGTTCAAGTTACACAACTGCAACGTCATTAGTGGCTTCTGGAGAGTGTGCCCAGAGCTGCCTGAGTAAGTTAGCGTTACACTAAAACATCAGCCGCTAGTTACAAACTTCCCTGTTGTGTACACAAGTCAGAACCCTATTGCTGTTTCCCATCCCAGGCATGCCGGGAGCTGTGGGAGCCCTGCCCTGCCCTGCCCTGCCACGCCACGCCAGCCCCGCACAGCTCTGCCTGCTCACCAGCGTCTCTCAAGAGCTGAAAGCCTGAAGAAGCATTACTCACTCTTTTTTTATTTTTCATTTTTAGCAAGACCAAGGGCCTTCCTCAGAAAATGGTATACTCAAATGCCAGTTATGTCAGAAGAAACCTGGAGCCAACTCAGCTATTCTTCCTGTGCTCAGTTTTTCAGTCCCGCATGGACTTTTGGATAAGACTTTGACTTTGTTGCTGTGCCTGCTTTCTCATTTGCTGCATTTTCTTTTGCTGTACTGATCAACTTTACTGATCATACTCACTTACCTAAGAAGTCAGACTTAGTCACTCACCTTAAAGCATGTTAAAACCATTTATTCAAACACCCACTCAGACGTTTTTAGAAACACTATCAAGTAGCAATTTCCTGAGCAAGGAGATACTATTCTTTAAAGCACTCAGTAGTACTAACACAAGTACGTGAAACCATGAACTGATATTTGCAATCTTGTTTCTCTGTTTTTATACTAGGAAATATGTTAAATCTTTTTTTTTTTTTTTAAATATAGCATCACTGTCTTCTCACAATGCAATAGGATGTGTAGGAGGTATAACAGCACACGTGGTCAACTCTACCTTGTATTTTTAAAATAATCAACTGCAATGTGAACTACAGTATTAACTACAGTGCCCAGTTAGAACTCTGGTGGTTTGGGTACTGCCCAAAAACCATCACAGAACTGAATTAAATGTAATCTTTGGTTACCTCTTTTTTCCCCCTTTTTCTTTTTTAAATGCAGCAGCTCATCTCTAAGGAGGAATTACGTAATATATGAGATGAAAATATCAAATTATTTTTTAATAATGCAATATTTTAAAAGTAATCTTGACTTTTTTCAAAAAATGTAATCTCATGTTTTTGCCTAGGCATGTACCCTTTAAAGTACCTAAGGGGCTTAATAGCCTCAGGACAGGATATCTTCTATCGACTTTAATCATGGTTGTACAGTATTAAAGAAAAATAGAAGGCGTCTAAGCCGTGAAAAACACAGAGATGACAAGTGAAGTTAAACATGCAGCGCTGGTACGAGCATCTGTGAGATGTCTAACATTCCTACTGCCAGAACACGAGCTCCCTTTCTGACTTGCCTCATCACTGGATAAAGCTGTAATGTCTGAATTCATCCCTAGTTTGGGAGTTAAGGCTATCCTTTCCCACTTTCCTGAAAATTAGTAATTTAGAAATATTCTAAAATGATCAAGGAACGTTTTGATCAAGTGGATGAGATTTTCCAAAAGAGAACTTTGAAGTGTCCAGTCTCATTGAATCATTTTCTGGCAGGAGGGTCGCCCCATTCAGAAAGCCAGTCCCATTTACAGTGTCTCAGAAAACCATTCCAAACCGAACACACTTGAAACGTCAAGATTTAATATTTACTTATTATTTTTTATTTTTTTCTTTTCTTTCCCTCCTCTGATTGTTTGGTCACCAACCCCACAGCAAGTCAAATGCTTTTGATTACTTCTCTCCTGTCGTGTCACTAAAAATCTACATTCTAAAAAGAGAAGGTATAAGGCATTTGTGGTTTCTGAAATCACTGACATAAGGGAAAATTTCTGCACTTAAAATAGTCAAAATGATAACTGACCTTTCACTTATGCTGACCAAATGTATTATGTGCCACTCAATCACTGGTATCTATCATTCCTTAATTAGCACCTACACAGTAAAATAGCTCAGTTCAGTAGTGTATTAATTACTGGTTTATGACTCTGCTTGCTATTATCCTGGCTGTACAGCAGCAATCATAAAAAGCCCGGCCTTTTCCAGCACAAAGGGGCAGTATGTGCTATGTGTGATTCATGAAAGTTTCATTAATATTTAAGTTCATGTGGTTTAGAGGAACAGAAGGGAATGAGCTGTTTGTTCTTACTTCACACCCAGAGGATTTAGTTCAATTTTCAGGACAGTACAAATTGGACAGTGTGATAGGGCAGAAAATCTGCTTTGTATATATCCCTTCATTCATACTGCCAGCCACAAACCAAAATAAAACCATGAAAAAGATGTGAATTCAGGCATCTTTCTTCAAAATTCAGTGTACGCATACAAAAATATAATGGAGAAGAAATAATAAAAAAAAATCCTCCCTTTGAACCACCAGCATTTGATAGAGAATAATCACCTACCATATTCTTCGTATTTAAATTAATGTAGATTTTTATTTTCCTTTTTTAATGATGCAGTTCAAAGGACAGGGTGATAATAAATGTGCATTTGCTATAATATCTCTTGTGACATGTCATTTGAGACTCTGTGTCTCACACCCAAAGTTTAGAAATACAATCTATCTGCATGAATCGGCTGCAAGCTGAAACAAGAAGTAAGGATTCATTTAGTCTTTTATTTCAGAGACCTGTTGGGCAAAGTGCATGGCTATAGCTCAAAGGAAAACAAAAGGAGCAGAAAGATGAAATACTGAAAGATTAAAAAAAAAGCAGAACTTGCATAGCAGCAAATAGATCTAAATACAAATTCGTAAACAGATGAGTTTTTCCAGCACATGCTACCAATGCACACGTAAAGATTTTAATTTAAAACAACAACAACAACAACAACAAAATCACTGCACTGGGACTGTCCATACTCAGACCTGCTCTGCAGCTCTGGCTGGTGGAGAAGATTCCCCTGCGCACTTGGCCTTGCCTCCCAGGAGGAAAATCCGTCAGCCCCAATTGGCAGAGGTTGTGCTCTGAGCCAGTGCAGAGCAGGCAGGAGAGATTCACATCCCCGAGATCAGAGGAGAGCACAGCTGTACATTTTCGGCCAAGAGAGAAGGGATCAAGTACTTTTGCCAGCTGTCTACTTCCTATGCTTCTTTCTTCCTACAGACTCTTTTTTATCATAGAAGATATCATGACATTATACAAAGAATATCAACAGCGTAGTCAAAATACTTGAATTGTCAAATATTTAAGTTTGGCTTATGATTATGCAGGAGACTTACTGAAGGGAGAATAAAGTTTCAGCATACAAAACAGTTAGATTGTCACTCCGATTGCAAAGTTAAGTCAACTGAAATAAAGTGGATGCTTTTTATGCCAGTCCTGAATTATTTTTAATACTACCTCACTAAAGCACCAATGAGAGCATCAACCTGTTAATACACAATATGGTAAGATTCATCTGTCTTGTAGCCAAGAAAATTCAGGCTACTGCTATAAGACAGTAGGTTACACAAGGAACAGGGGGCTCCCACCTCCTGAGCCAATATTGTCCTGAGATGACGAATCACAGAAAAAAAAAATAAAATAAAAAATCAGCTCCACTTGTCCTGCAATTTGGAGGGAGAAGAGAAACTGAGTGAAATATGGATGCTGATTTTAGTGGGACTAAGATTTCATTGTTTGTTTTCAGAAATGTCAAAGATTCATCAAATTTATAGTTGGAAAGGACATTTTGTATACCACAGGCCATTAAATATCAACTCATTGCTGCTGGACTGAACCCAGTAATTTGTATTTGGCTAAAGCTTTCTGTGCTGGGCTAAAACAGTCCTGTAAAAAAGACATCCCATCTTGATACGGATAAATCAAGAGAGCTCACTGGCAGTTTCTCCAAGCTGTTCTTCTCTAATTCTAGTTTATAGGTCTTCAGCTTCTAGACACTAATTTTCTCTATGTTTGGAAAAAGATGCTTATTAGTACTTTGTATTTTCTCCTTAGGAACATCCTGTATCTGGAAATAAAATAATCTCTGAAGTTTTCTTTCTAGTTCAGCTAGAAGGGCTGAACTGTAAAATACTCCCGAAATGTAGGACTGTATTGTACATCTTCTCTGTTCAATTCCCACTTAATCTGCTTTTACTATATCCTGAAGTCCAGGACTGACTTCACTCGTGCTGTAGGAATTTTGCAGTTATTTTGGATGCTCAGAGAAAATGGTTAACAGTATTAGACTTCTAATTAGTATTTGTGCATTTATCCTCAACATTTCTAATCAGCTGTGATTCCCACTAACGACTTTTTGAGGTTTGTCAGTTAAGCCGTTCCTAATTCATTTAACTGTGTATGCTACTGGTATTTTACAAAGATTTTAATGTAAATATGTGGTAGATCAGATACCTTCAGCAAGCCTAAGTTTTTGTCTGTGCTTCTTAAGAGCATCAAATACACAAGCTTAAATAGTTTTCTTCCCCGATTTTTACACCTCTGTGAAAAATAAACTCAGGTAGGACTTAGCTTTCTTCTTATTGAAAGGTACAATGCTCAAAATGTTACCTTTGGATCACAGTTCTCCTTAAACCACATGAGTAATGCTCAGCCAACTGGAAAACCATTCAGGTTCATGAAATATGTATAAACATTATTACATCAATTCACATGATATAACAAAAGAAAGTATTCTAAATATATCTATGTTGCAACTAGTTTACTCCTGGTGAGACATGGAGATGAAATCTGGTATTAAAATGACAACTAAGAGGAAAAATGTTTTTCATCATGTCAGGAGAATTTCTACAATTTGTACTTGTTCTGCTACTTAGGGAAACAAATTAAGTCTTCTTTAATACCTGTCCTCACGCAGGGCCTTTCCCTCTTCCAAGTTTTGAAACTTGACTCTTGTTTTGATTTTGAAATATAAATTTTTTCTATGCTGATAGAAATTATTCCTCAAGAGAATTCTTCCATCAAGTCTAAATGGTAACACAGCTGCACTTTACAAAAGCTATATACACAGACAAATAACATGAGAAAGAGGCAGTATTAACAGGAAACAAACCTGAAATAAGCTCTATGTTAAAAGGTTGGAGGAATAATCAAATTACCAAAGATCTCTTTTGTACTGAATGATTGACAAAGTATAATCTGGGTACAGACGGATTGTCTGCTTGGTCATATGTGTGCGTACCTGTTATGTTTTGCTAAACAGTAAGAGCTACTTTCCACTTATATGAAACACAAAACCCACCAAACTAAGCAGTAAATCCTCTATACACTAATGAAAGCTTACTGTGTGATACAGAAAAACTGAAAATTTATTCCTCTTCATTTACTTCTAAACTTTCAATTAGGGTTACAAATACCTGAAAGTCAGATTCTGATCACAAGACAACCACAGGAGTAAATCTGAAATTAATAACCCTACTAATTCAAAATGGATGAATCAACACAATAGTCTATCTCCTCTCAAACCAGAACACATCAGCTGATATGAAAAGAAAGTAGTTCCATTCACAGGTGAAATGGCTTAGATTAAAAAAAAAGACAGCTCATATAGGTTAAGCTCAAAATAATAGCTGGATGTTTTCATTAAACATTTAACCTCACTTGTTAACATTTCTAAAGTATCTGACAGAAACATTCTGCTCAAAATAGAATCAGTTTTCATTATTATTGCTATTATTACTAGTATTGCTACTATTATTATTTTCTTTTCTAGATCCCCTGGTGATATCCCTCAGACAATTACTCATTTGTTCAGTGGATAGGATGCTGCTGCTACTTTTCTACAGACCACCTGTAGGAATATATTGGGGGGCTGGTTAAAATAACAGACAACTTCAACCTTTACCCAAGATATTCCAGTCAAGAGTTTACATGAACTTGGGGCCTGATCCTGTAAACTTGTTTGGTAAAGAGAAGAGTTTGCTACTTCAAGCACTCCCCTTGATTTCAGCATCATGATTTAAGGCCTTTGCTTGGTCAACTCAGTCCTTTGGGTGTTCTTTATTTTGCATTGCACAAAAAATAAGTGAGTATGTATTTCAAATGCCTTAGAGCCAAGGGAGGTAACGTCAGGGTGAAAGAGAAACTGTTATGAGAAATGTTTTGCAGATTTTAATGCACATCATTTTGGGTGAGAAGGCAGTTCTATCTTCTGAAAAGAAATCAGACATGCCAACATGTAACTCAGGATCTGTCAAGGACAAACTGAAAGGATGAGGTCTGCTACTTTCCATCTCCAGCTAATGTTAGGCTCTGCACCCTCATCAGTAGGAAAGCAGTGATTGTTTTAAGAAGACCCAAGGAACTTTCTTTCCTGAAAATGCGTCATCAGAAAAAGGACGTTGTTGGGCATCTCACAAGACTGGCCTCTAAAGGGCCATGAGACTGTAAGGATATTTACATCCTCCTTTTCCATGGACCCCTCTTGTGTGCTTATAACACAAACACAACAAAACCGGCAGCAGTTACAGCATCAGTTCTTTCATGGAAACTTTCAGAGCAAGTACATTAGAGTACACAGGCTCTCCTATCTCTGGCTTGTACAAAAAACTGTAAAATCAAAACTTTCTCCAGCAAAAAAGAACAAATCAAAATAATAAATCTAAAAGGTAGTAGCAAGGAAACATTTAAGGCAGATGGCTATCACATATAATGTCTTATACAAAGCTCCTTCATTATTAAACACTTAGATGTACTTAGTTGCAGATGGCAGAAATGTCCTTCCACAAGAAACCAGCTTAGTGTGAAGGCACCAAACACCTTCCTCTTCCTAAGCATGTCCCTCCTCAGTCCACATTTCTGGCAAGGAGGAAGTTTTACATGGGAAAATGTAAATGACGTCCAAAGAGAACTGCTGAGGTTGGAATAAACAGTTGCCCTGCAGGACCTTCACCAGCTCTGGCCAGGGAAGCTTTGGGAAAGAAGTGGAGTTGCCACACTTTACTTGCATAGCCCCAGGTAGAGCCTGAAGACGCTCCCTTCATTGGTTCATGTCCTAGAAAAAGATGGAGTTTCTCCACACCTGGCTTCCTTGTCAATCTCCTCTGAGGAAAAATTCCTCTCTAACCGCAGATTTAGAGATTAGTTCAATTCTGTGCATGTGAGTGAATACTATTACTGTTTTTCTGACAGCAATTCCTGGGACAACCTCTGTAGAGTCCCCCCAAAATAAATGAGACCTTGAAAGTTTCCTTTGTTCTATAATTCCCACTTAAAGACATAATCCGTATTTTACGCCATAAGTGATTGACACAGAGAGGAATCTTACACCACAAACTGAAGATTAGAGCTCAAATACTCCTAGCAATAAAAATGGAGACAAGGAGGTATTAGCAGAATTATTTCCAATTAAGTTCTTTCCAAAGCTTTCTGTCAGCCATTTAAAGCAATATTTTGGAGTCACCCGTGCCGCACATTTCTATAGCTGTGTCACATGCATATATCTCCTTTCTGCCTTTTTTCAACCTTGTAATGTAAGCGCTAACTCCTTGGAGAAGACAAGAAACTCTGCAGCAAATGGCACACTACACCTTTTCCAATGTGATTATTTTTAAGCCCTATAGCATGTTTATAATTGTTCTGTTTAATGTTTTAAGTGGATTGGGAAAAAAATCCTGATTCATGACTGCAAGATAAATTAGAGTGAACAGTATTAGAAGCATACCAGGCAGCTCACACTTGAGATGACTGATAGTCACTAGCAAGTCCTGAAGACTGCAAACTAACTTCTGAACAACCTTTTGAATGGAGATCTTATTTGGAAGATGGCAGAGAAAGGACTGAAGCACATAGACTACTGATGGCCTCCTTGTGCTGATCCCATGTCACTTCCCATCCTGTCTAAAGTTATATGACCAGCTTCCCCAGTTGGTAACTGAAAAGGAAGTGATTTACACACATGCCTCTGGCAGCTGAGGACCACCACTCATTTAATCTTCTGACTATCAGTATTTTTATTCATTCAAAAGTCTCCCTAGTTGAAGTTTTTTAAGAGTAATGAACACTACAAAAGAAACTGATTGAACCCACTCATTCAAAACTCTGACCTAGTCCAAACAAACAAACTGCAGCCACCACAGCAGCTGAATTTCCAGTTCACCCCATGCTAGCAGTCTGAATAGGAAAGCTTAAGTGAATGTAGAGTTTGCAGCGTTATGCAGTCCTGGAAAACAGGTGGCCTGGGTTGCTGTCTGGAACTTCAACGAAAACCCAGTACAGGATGACTATACTGATTTTCGAAAAGCTCTTTCAAAGGAATGACTGCCACCTGAGCACGGAAGAGGTAAGTCAGGTCAGTCTCTCATTTCACTGACTTCAGCGGAGCTACGTCATTCTGTACAACGGGAGATGAGTCTCGCGTTGGAGACTTACACCCAGAGTAACTTGCTGCCTCCTTCAGTAGTGGGCCTGAAAACGACATTGCTTTCTCATTAATGTTACAGCATGATTCACACTTGATGTTTTTTGTCACTTACTTTTCAGAACTTGGAAACTGATTTATTCACTTTGACTTATGTTTCTAATGACTTTGCTAATGACTGGACCTCCAATCCCCTTCAAATATAGCATATTCTAGACTTGCTTCAAACCTTTAACACAAACCTTCATTGCCAAATAGGATACTGCAGTACTTACATGATCCTATTAATTTCAAAACTGTATTCTTTTTAACAACGAGCCACTTCCTGGATATGAGAATTAAGCTGGAGAAATGTAACAAGACAGAAACAATTTTATTTCAAGCCACAGATGTTTAGCTTTTGCCTTGCTTATATTTCATGGAGAACATGACAAGCTTGCTAGGTGCAGAGCTAAGATCAGACATGCTCTGCAAGCCTTTGTAGTACAGGAGTTAGATTCTGGCAGATGAAAGAAGTCTTGCTGCTTTCAGAAACACAGTAAACCCTGTAGAAATGAGTTCCATACAGCGAATTATTCCTCACAAGGTAACTTTTCATGTTTTATTTCTTTCCAGTATAACTCATAAAGGTTCAAGCCCTCCTAGTCTGCGGAGTTGCAAGCTGTGGTGATCTTGATCTTAACCATCACCAGGTCTTCTCACCTTCCTACCACAATAACTAGAAGGTTCACATTCAACTGGCTAGAATAAAAAAAAAAAAAGGCAAGAAAGTTGTGTGAAAGGTAGCTTACAACATATCATGCTGTTTTCTTTTGTTTCCTGACAGACTTTGAGAAAATTATATGCAGCTCTTTATGCAAAATAAACTTCATTCAACCCACCTTAAAGTTCTTAGATTCCCATTTATGTGAAAAAGACTTGTGCAAGGAGACCTAGCTTACAGGTTTTTGTTAAACCTAAAAGGTTTTCACTCCATAGTCCACAAATAATCATATAACAAAGAATTATTGCACTTCTCAGTGACCATAAAAGAATACAGTCTCAGTGTAAGTCAAGTAAAGAAGAAAAAAAATCTAAACAGTGGATTTTTCCATAAAAATTATGAAGTTTTGGATTTATCTGAAAAGTATACACCAGTTATCAGAAACTGATGCATCATATCTGTCACCCTCTTTCTTTTTCTACTTATAACAAATTTCATTACCTTAAAAGAAAAAAAAGTTGTTTTTTTTATCACTTAGTGCTTTCAGAATTCCAAAGCAATATATGAAAACCTTACTTTTCTTTTTTAATAAAGTAAAATTAACTTAATCTTAATATCCTCAAGGCAATAAGAATATTATTTTTCATCACTACAAACCAATCCAACCATTTCTCAGTTTTCAAGAACTACTCGTAGATTTTAATTTGAAAATCCAAGCACTCCTCCTGTTTTTAAATCCATTAATTACACTGTTTAGCTACATCATACTGCTGGCATGGAGCATCACTGTTAGATATTGAAACTGAAATAATTTCCATTTACCGTCACATTCATTATCCATTCATTATCCACTGTGCAGAATTCAAAGATGAGTGAATGAATTTAAGAAAAAGTGACTGTTAAAAAAACGAAGCACAGTTTTCAAGAGACTTTGCTATCTGTCTAATAGTAAATAGAGACATCCTGGAAAAAAACCCTTTTTTCATTTTAGTCTTGTTAAGTAACAACAGATTTAGCACAGACACATATTCAAATTCCAGTTTTCAAATAAGTATTGAAATTTTTGTAAGTGGACTGCGGCATCTAAGGTGACAACCTGAGAGAAGTAAACCCATGTTCCTGGGTACTGCAGTTGACTTTCAGTCACCATCTCCAAAGCTAATGACTTCTCTTTTACATCTAGTTTGTAATGTGGAGAGGGGAGAAGAGGAGGACTGACAATCTGTGCCACAATAAGAGAGCTGCTACACACAGCGCCACAGGAATTCTTTCTGCCTTTCATATTCAAGGTACACTAGCACACTTCCCAAGTAATGAATTACTTCTTGTCCGCAGGCAAAGTGAAGAACAGAGATGAATCTCTAGTGTGCATGTAGGACACTGAAGCCTGTTTAAGAATTTAGTTTTGCAATTTACAGAACATCTCTGGTGATTTCAAGGGGATATTAACACATGTAGATCATTGTAAAGAGCATAAAAAGACAATACAGGTATAAGAGCTGAGAAGTTCCTCAGAGCCCTATGATTCTTTAGCACAGCCTGAAGAAACACCAGAAGACGACATACAGAGCACTCATTTACTTGTGTCACTATAATGCCAGCCATCCGACACAGCGTGGTCAGCACCCAGACAAACAAGATGGTGAGTTCTTATAGTATAAGTAGTTTTTATGTTCTGTTATTTTTTGTGATACTTCCTGGCTGTTTCAATACTGTAGTGTTCATGCAAATTAAAATGCTGCTTTCTCATAAGTCATTCGAGCCTGTAAAACAGTCTGAGATTTGGTTCTAGCTCTTCCACTGCTTGTTAGCATGGCTCTTAGTCTTTGAGCTATGTCAGTTTTCCATGAACAAAGCCTGATTTCCTTGTCTGTCTCCTCCTGGTCCCAAAAAGACATTGCCTACGTGACAAAACTGCTCAGGAACTGTTACAGTGACAGGCAGCTGCTCTCCCCACGCTCCACTGCACTATATTTTGCAGTGAACAAATCATGACAACTGTATCCCAGTCAAGGTGAACAAAATCAGACACCTGAAATCATGTTCCAACTCCACAAGTCTGCAACTTTTCCTACTAATTTGAGACTGCTACTATGCATGGTTGGCATTTTGTTTTAATATAATACCATTTCTACGTCTAACTGTACTTACATTTAAGCAGCCCTTTTTGAAACTTTTTCCCATTTAATATTTCAGTCCTGAATAAACCACCAGCCTTATCCATCACTTATATTTACTACCATCTGTATTTCCAGTCAAATAATAAGGGTATACTACAAAGAGAACAAAATCACTTCCACTGCCCATTAAGGAAACTAGAATTAATTCCACTGATCTGCACTCAAGCATCTTTAATCAAAAGATCATGAGCAGATAAGTGGCTTTGATTTCTTCTTCTAATGTACTCCTCAATTATTTATTGTACTCACCTTCTCACATCTGTGCACATTTTTCTATTAGATGAATATAAAATATAAATGTTGTAGCACTTTTGAGTATTTCCAACTGCAGTACAAATGCTATTTAACCCCTTATTCAACTCAGGCGAATATACATACCAGTCAGCCAAAGTGGGGCTATGTGATGCTAGATTGAACATGCAGAATTCATCTACAAAGTCATTTGAGTTTTTGAAATGCTCTGTATCTACCAGATACCTGAGTAAAGACAAGAAAGCCTCTGTATTAGCTTTTATAATAACTTGGTTCTCCTACTAATGATTCACTGTACTAAAGCACAGCCTGAGCATAACCCCTCCATGTACAAGCATGAATGAAGTTCACAGGACTTTATGTCCTTCATTGGTGTGAATACTCCCCTCTGTGTTTGAGAGTTCTAGAAAGAACCCACCAGGCTGTCCTAAAGGTCGATTGGAAGCAAGCCTCCAACTGCATTTTCCTACTTATATAATTTACAGAAGATAAACTGCAGCTAAAACTTTCCTGTATATGTTTATTTACAGTATTTATTGTAAACAATTATAGTTACAAAGCATTTGCAGTATGTGCTATGCAATATAATGCCTCTATGTACTTCTTTAGTTTTCTTTCATAAGCATTTCTCCAATTTCATGCTATACAAGAACACATATTTATCCATGTAACAGAATGGCTCATTTCTATTCCTAAAATTAAAAAAAAAAATACTTAAACTGGTAATCACATTCACGTCTCTGAAATGTTAATCCAGGACTGCAATATGTCTGTCCTATCACAAAAGATCTCTGAAAACCCTTACTTAAGTAAAGCCAGAGTTCTCAAGTGTACCAAGTTAATAGAGCAAAACCAGCTCACCACAGTATTTATTATAAACAACCATCTTCTGAAGATGGTAAATCAATATCTATGTGCAAACAAAAGTGTTCTGTGGAAAACATTAAAGAAAAGTGAGCCCCCTTTCATTACCAAAGACTGGAAGTTCTCCTCTATCCCTTTTCTTTTTAGTGTGGATAATTCTATTTAAAAGAGCATGAGTGCTTGTATCTGCACAGAAGCTGAAAAACAAACCATGAAGAGTTCTGGATGGTAAATTAGAGCAGACTTGTTTCAGAATGTATGGAGAAGTTATATAATTTAATTTATCTTCTTGGAGGGAGGGGATGGATAGAGAAGAGGAAGGAAGTATTTGCTTGTTTCTTAAAAACACTAAAAAATCCTCAAAAATTTTGCTTGCTGCAGTTTCCTTAGTTTCAGCATGACTTGAAGCTTTAGCAAGAGCGAGGAAGCACATGTAATGCTGCTTTATTAAATACAAATACTGAATCGTTCACTCATTTTATATCTCAGAATCAAATCAAAAGGAGTAAAACTTACTGAATTCAAATACACAACCATCCCTTCAAATCCCATGATGAACACATTGACCCACCAAAGGTGTGCACAGAAAGGCCCAAGAGTTCTTGACCAGTCACTGGTCAAGAAACTGAGTGCTGAGCATAACGCTATTCTCCTAAACTGTGAGCCAAAAGGCACATCTTAGATATAACAGCTCCCATTAAATGCACCTCAGAGCCCAAGAAATGACGACAAAAGCATCACTTTTGGAACAGAATGAGAGATATAAAGTGGAGAGCTAACTCTCCTGCAACATGGACTGTCATTTCCATGATCAGAAGTAGTCTTTGTGTTAAATACACCATTCAGATGACAAGGCAGATAGGAAGGTATGTTATGATTTCAGTCAGACTACCCACAGGGAGAAAAATCTACACTTTAGATTGCATTGTGTGAAGCATTCCTTTTAAAATGGATAAATAAAAGCAGAGATTATGAAGCATTCATTGCAAAGACCTTATATTGTCTGAATTCATGAATTTTCTTCAGACGAAGACTTTCATCTCCCTCAGGCAATAAGTAAAATTAAACTTTAGTATTTCAAAGGGTGACTATTGGATTATACACCACTTTCCCCAGTGGAATGTCATATAAGGCTGCATTTTAAATTTTTTAAAGTCCTTTAAAAATTAGGCAAAATTGCATTAATTGGAATTGGAATAATTCATTGAAATTAAACTGATTAAATAGGACATTGACTATTATTTTGTTTTCTAGATTGGTTGTCTACCCACTGAAAGCCACCGTACATAATCTGAAAAGTACTGCTGGCCAACATCTTGAGATTCATTGTACAGATACTGTACATATCATATTATACAGAGATATTGTACAGATTCATTCCTTTTCCTTGACCTTAAATGACAGCTGTCACTTCCATGCTATTATGACCAGCATCAGCCCTGTTTTCAGGTTAAATAACTTATTCTGCATTGATCAAGATCTCAGTTACAATAGCAAGTGATCTAGAAGTGACTCTTGGGTCAAAATGCATTCCCCAGAAAAGCTGTAAATCTTCCAGAAGTTCAGAAGGATAAAGACAGGATCCAAGCAAACCAGAAAACCCTCCTATAAACTTTACTGAAAAATTAAGAAGATACCTATACACACTTTTCTACTTTAAACTCCTTTTTTCCTACTTTGTATTATGTGGTAGCATTATCCTTTTTTGTTCATAGTGAGAGGACCAGTTGTGTAAACTGTTGAGCTTTTGCCCTGCTATACAACCAGTATGTATTTTAGAGTAGGTTATTACCATACCTGGATTTATTAACCATTTATTTTGATGTGACAGATGATTACGTAGCAGTAACAAATGCCAAGTGGGCACAAATCTAGTGAGTAAAGCTGAGTAAGAAAGTACAGAGGCCAGGACTGCACTGCAATTCTGAAGCCTCTTTATTCCCAGCCTTCAATTCAGTGCCCGTCACCTTGCTAGGTGCCAATCTAAACCACGACCCTCCTGGAAGCCAATGTTTATTTACCACCTCCTCCATTCGTTTACACCAGATGCCGATCTAAGCTGAGCAAAACTGCTTTCCCTTGACGCCCTTTGTGCTTTCGTGCATATTCATCCACCTTAAAAATGCTTCTCCTTTGCCTCTGCAGAACCTGCAAGCAGTACATCTAGAAGAAGAAGAGGGTAAACACTTCTAAAAGAGGATACAAGAGAAGAGAGAAAATGTTGGACAGGAGGAAGCTCTGCAGCAAGGACAGCCTTGTCCTTGGCTTGAGAAACTCCAAAGGACTCTGCAGCAGCAGGAGATGCTGTGCTCTTTCCTGCAAATATCTTGCCTGTAAAACTAGAGCCAGCTAAGAAACCGTGAAGAACAATGTGCATGCTTCTAAGAGTCTCTGTGTTAGTCCCAACCATGATTTTCCCAGGAAAAGTCTGCAATCATTTAAAAATATCCATTATAAAAATCTGTGAGCCGCAGTGAGGCAGCCTCATTACCACCCATGATGTGGGCTGCTCCACACCACCATTCAGCATGACACACATCATATCCATGCAGTTGGCTTATCACTCACACCCTGCTGCTGAGTTGACAAATACCCAATGCCAACATTTTACCATGCCAGTGGAAATACGTTTCTTTGGCACATTTCCACGTGTTACGCAATCTCATAAAGTGGTTTAAATAAAGAATTCGGGACAGTGGGGTGATTTGAAGAAGGTGATTGATTCTGCTAACATTGAAGATGAGGTGGAAGAAGAATAAATTTAAAAAGAAAATAAACATTTTGCTTGAAATCACTTACACATGTTTCAGGAGCTATGCTTCAAATGCAGACACCAATATAATTATTTTCTGTGAACTGTTCACATTGATATAAGTTTCAATCCTACATTTTTCACCGTTCAAAACTTCCTTGGAAGTGAAACAGATATATGAAATACATGTCAGCACTGTCTACCAATGATAAATCAAATATATTAATTTATTTCTCAAATACATGAGATTAATTTCATACATTTTTAATGCTCTTATTAACTCTCAGTTATTGACACTGTCCTTTTTTCTTTTTTGCCTGTATTTAAACTATTAGTTCTAAGGGAAGGGCTTTAAGTGCCAACTCTTAAAGCCCAAGCAAGAAATTAATTTTTGACAAAGACATGGGAAAGTAAGCCTCTCCTGTATTTCTCCTTGCCTGCAGCTACACAGACAGCAGTAGAGTCCACGTAGTTTACAACAGCTCTAACAAATACTGGTAGTTTCTTCAGTTTCATTAGGTGCTGCTGTGTTTCAGAATTCTACATCTGAAAATGATCCCAAATGCAGGAAGGAGCCAGGTCCCTGTGGGGCTGCCTCTGTCCACTCCTCTTCCCTGTGCTGAAGCAGGTCCCCGCAGGTCGGCGCTCTGCTGCAGAGGGGAGAGGGATTAGCTCCTTCCTTGCCAAAAGGCAAGGAACAGCATTTTGTTAAAAGGGAGTGATTTCACAGCATAACGTCACTGGGGTAGCATAAAGCAGCAACACGTCCAAAATTAAACACTGAATTTGAGAATAAAAAAAGAAAAAAACCGTTTTGGATATCTCTCTCAGGAGATTTTTCCCAGCCTCCTCCTCGCCTGCCCAAATATCCCCGTATTCCATCATTTCATTAACAAAGCCAAGGAGCTCACGCTGTGGCATCTCATCGGAGGGCACTGGAGTTAACAATGCTCGAGTGAGCTCCAGTGGCCATGGCAACAGTAGCTAATTCTTCTTCCCAATCAGGGTGGCAATTCTCTCCCATGGCTTGAATCAGTTACAAAACAAAATACTCTCAAAGACCTTTCAGAGCCAATAGCCTTGCAGCTAATCTGCTAATAGGAAATAATCTGCAGCTAATATACACATTCCAGGGCAGCAGTGTGTTTTCTTAATACTTTGTTACATGGGCCTCTTTCCAAAGAAAGCAGAGCAAAGAATAGAAAACAGACATTCATTAAAAATAGTATAATACTACCTGGCCACTATTAATGCCTGAAACGTGCTGCAACTTGCATGGATCTTAAATGGTGATTTGGAGTGACAGCACTAGATAGATTGAGCACGATGCAATTAGATCAAAAAAGTTACATGCAGTATTAGTTAGCTGCCAGTTCATGTGAAAAATCAGACTTGAAATGATTTCCACATTTCTCTCTCTTCATTTGGCCTTAATTAAAGAATCTGCTAACAAAAGTACTCAGTTAACAAGTACGTGCATCAGTGATACACAGTTTAGATGGATACAAGCAAACAAATATTAATATATGCACATTTTCAGCATACTCATCTCACTATGTGATATGAGTTCAGACATACGTTCTCCTGCCTAGCTAAAACACATGAGTAAACAACAGAAATGGGCAGTGGGTGAGAAAGGAGTGCTGAAAAACTAGCGATGAATCACTGATTCTGCACCAGTCACGTCAGGAATACCTCACAGCATGGCTCGGCTTGAATTTGTGAAGGGTAGGACTGCACTTCTGAGAGACTGAGCGTGTTAACTCCAGTCTGCTGTGGTACAAGCACAGGCACGACAGCAGGGTGAGCTCTGGCCTGCTTGGGACACACAGGTTGCCATCTTGTATGTGTAACTAAACCATAAACTCAGAGAAGCAGCACTACTGTTGGATTAAAGAGAGAATTACACCCCGATCCCTAGCAAGTCTAAATGCTGCCAATGGAGGTGGTTGTTACAGGAGTCAATGCTCCCAGCTTCACAACCGTCTTTGCTCACCACATCCAACTCATGCAACCACATCTGCACCACCAACATAGTTCAAGTGAAACTAAAAATCTCCCAAAGCTCAGGTGTATTTACACTTTTCTTTCTTTTTCCACTCCAGTGGCAAAGGCAAGGAAGACCCGGTCATTTCAGTCCACACAACAGGCAACAAACTGAATTAAAAGCCTGACTGCAGGTGCTGGGGAAGCCTGAAAAAGACAGACGGGGCATCATCCGTCATTCAGTGCAGTGCAACTGAATGTCTTCTGCTGTCTGCTGTGACTGTAGAGGCATTTCTGGTTTGGGCTACCAAAATGTTTCACTTGTAGCCCCTCCTGTTAACTTCTGAAACTGTCATTAATCAAGGTGACATTTCACAGATTGTCCCTTGTTCCCAAGATGACTACTCTCCACCGTAATTGTAAGCTGTAACACTTAAAAATTCTGTGTCTATATTGAATAAAAAAGCTGTTTTCTTTTAAATGAAGAGAAAAAGAAATACTTCTCTCCATTATGATCTTATTTTTATTTTATTGAAAACTGCTTGAGTACTGAAATGTAAAAAGAAAGGCAACTAAATGTCATGGGCAAACAATTTTAGCAGCAACAACATTTTACGAACATTTCATTAAGAACTATTATGGAACTACCCAAGTAAAAGGCCTTTGAAAATGGCAGTTTTCCCACTATGGAAGTATGAGGGATACAGTTTAAGTAACGTTCACAGCATCGCTAATGGAGAAAGACCTCCACATCCGTGGTCACGTCCTTTACTGGGAATTGCATTTATCTCTAACTATCTCAAGATTTCATGTCATGCAATCCATTCTAATGTGTGTATCATTCCTCAGGTACATTAGATGATTTATGAGAAACAGTGAAAATTGGTTGCTTATAGATAAGCGTCTCATGACTGACAGTGAGCTCCTCTTGCACTTGAGGCATTTATAGGAGCTGCTTCCTGCATGAGTTCTCTTTGAAGTCCTCCCAGGAGCTCCTGCTGCACACCCTGGGGCAGAAAGCTCCCAGGACGGGATCTCTTCACGTGGCAGCCTGTTCCCCTGAAACTCCCAGGAACATTATCTCTGCACATCTGTAAAATCTGGCTGAAACAGGCTGTTATGCTGACAAGTTGCTGGGTAAGAGCAGGAAGAGCAGAAATGACTGTACAGACATATACAAACACCCACCTCTCCATAAATGCAAGAATGGGATTGCATGAAGCCGTGTTAGAACGTATACAAGCCCAGTGCATAGTGATAAATCAAATTTTGCTTGACCTTACTCAGAAGGAGTGGTTTTGCTGCTGTTGTGCAGTTCACATGTCAGCATTTTGTGTTTGGTGACAGTTGTTTTACACAAACTGGAAAACTGCACAATTTACCTTTTTTTGTTCGTTTATTTTATCGTGGTACTGAGGTTCAGTCCCATCCTCTGTTAAAACAGCCTGATTCATTCTGAGCACGCTCTGTAGAGAGAATGGGATTTCAATAGTGGCCAGCACTAACTTCCTTCTGCTCCCTGGCCATTGGCACAGTGAGTAAATGCTCCTTGATTTTGATGGAGAAACACAAACAGGTCATTGCTGAGGGCTCTTGAAATTCCACCAGAATCTCTAACCAGGTCGAACACATAGTCTTGCTGCTGTTTAGCCCTGACAAACTCAGAGCGTGTCATATCTGTTTATCTTGATATAGATTTGAATGAGTTCCTTGAAAGGAAACTGTGCAAATAGGTACAAAGGGAAAAAAAAAAAAACAAATCACCTTTTTCTCACATTCTTACTTTCCTCCAAATCTGGATGGTGATGGTTTGGTGCAGTAATGTGTTTGCCTCCACATTTCAGATCCTGCATCCTCTCAGTCTCAGTGAGAAAGAAAAAAAAGCCCCTTGAGTCACTGTGTATTATTGCAAGTCTTTACTTGGTGAGAGTCCTGAATATTTCCCATTTCTTAAAAAACAGGAGACAGGCTGAATAAAAGATAGAAAATAAAAGCTGAAACCTCCAAAGTTAAATGATTTTCATCGCTGAAGAGTGCTTTTATTTCTCTTTAAATCAGTTTTTATAATTTGAGTTGTCATGACAACATGATGCAACACTTCACTACCATGACAATCTGACAACTTTCAAAAACAGTAAGTGCTGTTTTTACTCTGTTTTTCAATCGCTCCCAAGGAAACAAGCTGTTATTTACTTCTGTGACGAAACTCATACGATACCATAATGGATCCAATGTCAAGAAAAATTAAAGCATAGAAGGGGGGAAACAGGAATGGAAAATGTGCTTTTGTGTACATAATTACTCCATAAAAAGCACACATTTTTTCCACTCTCTTACCCCAATTCGCCACCATAACTCTGCTCATTTCCACCTATGAATTCACCAACTTTCTTCTCAACCTGACCAGAACCAGATCACCACTAACTCAAAAATGTCTGTTTTCTTAGCAGCGGTTTTATTTGATGTTTTTATGCTTGGTTGTGTGCAGCTGGATAGTACACAACAAACCAGAATAACTGTAATCTCTGTGTGACCATGAGTTAACTCAAAAGGAGCAATGCATTTGCAAATCCCATCAATTTATGTGAGACTTGTGTCTAAATTCTACGGGGATGATAAATCCACTGGTTAACTCTCTTTTAGACAGAGCCAGGAAATGTTTACAGACACCTATTCTGTCTAGCAAAAATAATTCTTAGGAGTTAGGATGGAGCAAGGACCACCCCCAAAGAGGCAGTACAGACGCAGCCAGCTTGTTTTGAAAGCTGAGGCAGTTTAATACTACTAAAATATGGCAGCTGGCCCCAATGGCATGGGATGATCCTTAGGACCATTTTCTATACTGGGATAGACATAGGTACTGTTTTCCGAGCAGCCTTTTTTTGAGGAATGTGAAAAAGCTCAAAACACTTCCCACCAAAATACATTTTAGTATGAAGACCCACTTGCCACAGGGTTTGGTGCAATGGAGGCGCTGTTAAAGCACCGCAACACATTTACATAGCACTCACTAAAAGATCCAGCTAAATCATGGAAACCTGCTATCCTAGGCTGGTGTCCAGATCATTACCCTCGACACAGCCCCTGTGGGGTCTCTCCACACCTGCCAAGTCCCTCCAACCTCTGCAGAAGCACCCAAGGCTGGACACAGCCAGAGGGGCAGGGAGGAACTAGGGAGACTTGCAGCCTGATACAACACGGTGATGTGTTTCGAATATCAATGATGGCTTTCTTAAACAAAAGACTGTGCTGGAGCAAAGGAGCAGTAGTATTCTTAGGACATTACAGCAGAGAAATTGCCATGTATGTACAAACATACTTCTATGACAAGATGTTAAATATATATGTGTGTGTGTGTGTATGATTGACATATATATATATAAAAATCAGTTTTTTTGGCAGTAAAAGTATATCTGTTCTGCAGCATCAATATCTAATAACAGAAAATGAATCATTCTACAGGGAAGAAAAATAAGCACTCTCTCATGATTCGTATTTTACCTCATTTAAAAGACTTAATGCACTTTTGCTACCCTATTCAGTAATTTAGTGACTATTATTTACCTATGTCAGGCTCAGATAAAGGTAAGATAAATCAGAAGTTTAAGTGCTTCACCTGCTTTTCTATGAGAGCTCGACTTAGTTTTCAACCTGCCTAGAAGACAGGAGTTCACTAGGAGAACCAAAGCACAGAACAGTTAAAAATTAGGCCCATTCTGGAAGATCTTAAACATGTCCTGCTATTCTATAAGGGAATCTTTCCTTTGATTTCAATATAACCTAAACCAGAGAATAAGCAAATTATACATAAGCTCTTCATTAAAAAAAAACCCTAAACAAAACAAGACTCACCCCCCTCCAAAATCCCACACAGTTCCCATTCCACGTCTCTATATGTCTCAATTTATTACAAGTTCCTGTTGACAGGAACAGACATAGCCTTTGTTTCCATTGGTACCTCATTAGCAAAACAAGGTTGCCAAAACCCAAAATGGTTCGAGATGTTGTTTCACAAAATTTGCCTGTAAACCAACTTCTGTTTATGTTTATCGGTCAAAATGTGCTCACACATTTTGTCATATAGGCCCTACGGTCAGGATTTTCTTGCTTTTCTTCTCCTGACAGGTGGCACCTAATCAAAATCATGACACTTTTGGCTCTATACTCTCCAAAAAAACATCATATAATATGTTAAGAGTTGTTCCCAATCACAAGCCTGGGTATGGCCAAGAGAGGGAGAGAAGGCAAAACTCATTGCAGAGCAGAAGGGAAAGTGGAGACTTAGAAAAATCATCAGGTTTCTGAGCAGCACAGCAATGACTCCGCTGAGAAACTTATATGCTGGGAACTTGCATTTTGACCCTGACATGCAGAAGGTGGAGACACTCATAGGCACCATCCTGATGGTAACTTGACCTAGTTGGCCAAAGGCTGGGTGATAAATCATCATTTAACATGGCCTATGGAACCAAGACAAAGAATGGTGAGGACAAGTTGTGTGATGATACTTTGTTAGAACCAGATAAATTGGCATGACCTAGGTATGGCTTCAGACATTTGAATACTAATACGCAGTTTCAGTAATGGTGTGTTCTCAACCTCAGACTGCTTCAATGGTAAATACTGATTTCTCTTTCTCAATAAATGTTTTTAGTCAGAGGAAAAAAAAGGGATAACTTTTTTAAGCTCCAGTCTTAAGAAATGACCCAGAACAGAGAAACCTGAGCGGTGACACATCATGAATTGGGACACTCATGTGTGATATTATCTGTTTCCTGTTGACAGCATAACAGGGAATTGCACAACGTACCAGATAAATTTGTGGGCAGCGTGACGATAATGTAGAAGAAGCAAGAGTGAAACATGGATCAAGCACAGGAAAATTTGCACTGGCTGGAGAAGGATGCTCCAGAAGAATGTGGGCAAGTGATTCACTGGTGAGGGGGAAGAGGTAGCATCAGCCACCTCTTCAGCTCTTTTCCTTTCAGACCCAGTTAGTTGGTTTGGAAAATAATTTACGCATCCTTCTATCCTCAGACTCATTCCTACTTAGTTCACTTTGACAGAAATATTTGCTCTAAAAACAAGTAAACACAGACCTCAGGGAAATGCCATAAAATAATCTCTAAGTTAACAAACTATCTTTATTCAGATGAATTGTATGAATATGCTTAGAAGCCATTTAAATGTGTAAATATACTTGTCCTTTGCACATTTTTAGAGCAAAATATATATAAAAATTCAGCATACTTTTGAGGGGGAGCCATGTTAGAGGAGCACCTAGTGTAATTTGGACATTACTACAATTTCAATATTAAGCATTTAAAAATGACACACAACGTTACCAGGAATTACTATTCAATGTATTACTCTTCCTCAGAAAGGCCTATGTTTTATTTATTTCCTATCAAATTTGTTTTCTTTGCAGTAATGGATCCACAACATTCCTTTACTTAAAATGTCTTTCTGAAATACCTGTGCTACAACACGTAAGTATGATTTATGATTCAAGAACAAACACAGATAGCAAGAATGGTAATATCATAAAACAAGTACCAGTCTCCCCATAATTTGAATAAAAATGCAGACTTGATTAAAATATATTTTTTTTCTTATAACACAGGTGTTGATTACTACACAGATATTGATCCTTCTGAATGGGTCCCTTAATATAACAGTGATAGAATATTTTTAAACCTAAAATGATGCTGAATATCACTTTTATAGTTCTAATAAGAGCAATATATAAAAATATCCAAAGTTAATACCTGTCCTCTGAAAGTTTAAATATTTTTCTTTTTCTGGGGTTGTGTAGAAGAGCAATACCATCATATACCAAAGTAAATATATAAGTGAAAGACACAGCATATTAAATGTGTCCTAATAAACTTTAGACTCTTAATTATGTTCATACACAGAACTCATCCCAAGTTTCTCTCTGCTCGGTACTAAAAGTATGATACCTCTTTTGTAAGAGGCTTGCCATGATGTGCTTAGACAAGCTTTTCCTTTGGTTGTATTCTGTATTTGTTTGAGACTCCATCACAGTTATGCTGTTATATAGTTTGAGATGGAAGCTAAGAAAGAAGGTACAATATTAGTACTAACATACCAGCAAGGTATCTTGAGTCTGTTTTCATTGTTCTTAAGGCAAAAAGTTTGAATGGACTAAAACTTGTAGAAAATGTTACAACTGACAGCATTTACTGAGACTGGCAATTTTCTGACACAATATTGCAGAGACTGTAAACACTTGGGAGTGCAAATGCTTTTTTCTAACATGCAACTCATAGCAAAAAGAGGAACATGTGCTTAAAGGGAATGATGGTAATATAAATAAATAAATATTAATCACCATCAGCATCAATCTTCCAGCAGTTTCCCACAGAATTTGTTGAAGAGGTAAAGACAGACTGCTTCTGACCTGTTTAAGGATTTCCTTCTTTCTAAACTGAAAGTCACTTAAAGAAATTATTGTATAAACCTACTGTGTCAAATGTAATCAAGTTGATTGGTAAATATTAGCATGTTTTTCTATCACTGGAATTTGCAGCAGAAGCAAGTATGCAGGATACATGACATACAAAAAAGAAAACCCAAAAAAGTTTGGCTGAAGTTGCTTGAATAATTTGTTTCTCTGTTATCCCAAACTATAAAGTGCCAAGCTTCATCACTGCTGAGATTTAAGGGCAATCACCATCTTCCATCAAAAACTTTGCACATTGCCAGATCTGTGTCTTCAGTTATTTCCATGACCAAGAACCAATGCACTGAAGTCCTCCATCCTTGGAGAACATTTATAACTAGCCAGGATGGACAAAACTCCCAAGTGATACATCCTGACTGCAGTAATCATTGTTTTGCCAGACTGGACAGCTTCATGCAGTAAAACACTTCTTTGTTTCAGGAATAAAAAGATTCATCCCAGCATACTTGCACTTGTTTTTACCAGAACAGTCTCTCACTGATCACTGACAATTGCCTGGATGAAGATCTTGGCATGGATTTGGATTTGCGATAGAGCTCAGCTCCCACTAGTGCCCCCAGAATCTGCCTGCCTTGTGCCTGAGAACAGAACAAACCAAAATCCAGCACCTTACCTAGGTGCCTCATAGCTGTTTGGAAAATTTGGCTTTGATCGCAGCCTGTCTAATGATACTCTGATTTTCAGAGAAAGAACCTGTACCACGAACAGGCATTCATGTGCCCAAAACCTGCTTGCCCCGGTATAACCACCTCCTCTTGGAGGAGCCATTTGCTGTTCCTTTTGCAAATTTGCACCTCATCTAGGGCTGACCTAGAACTAAGCAAAATTGAACACACATTGGGAGGCCAAAAAAAAGAAATTTTCTTCAGCCATTTGTTTTCAACCACTCATTTTTTCATCCAACTGCAACTCTAGCACATCGGTGCCATTCATACGCTGATATTGCAGCAGGAAAGGCAAGAAATGGACAAGTTGCTTCCCTGCCTGCTTTCCTAAAAAATACAGCATTGCATCTACAGCTTGCCAGCACCAGTTTTCCTGAGGTGTAATCCTGTGGCACACCCATTCCCACAGCAGATACGTGTTCTTATTCCCTAGATCAGTTTCAGTGTGGTTCATATTTAATGTGTGTGTGTGTCCGTGTGTGTATGTGAGAAGGGGTCATTGACCACTGCCCCTCAGATTACTAATGCTTGTACCTGACAAAATGTCACATAATTTCAAAACCAATGTTCCAAGCCCCATGTCACCCCCAAAGATTACTTCAGTAAAGCACTTATCATTACGTGAGCTTGAAACTTAGGTCTCCCATGAGGGAACATTCCTTGATATTAGCCAAACCACCAGACTAACAAACACTTTCTATAGTTTTAACATATGGATTACATTTGAACTGACAGTGAGTTTTCCTCTGGACTGATACCCTGCCGCCTCCGTACATGGTTATGCTTATGGGGCTCTTTTAAGCACCGCTGCCCTGAAATAAACTCCTACTATTCCTACAGGATTTCACACCAGCCAATTTAAATATTTTAATAATGAGTAAAAAGTTTAAAATGAAGATAAAATATTGTGTCAAGCCACAGACAGTGCTGACAGTTCAAAAAGAAAATGCTTTCTTTGCAGCATCCATCAGCACATCTGCGACTGTACACTGTGCTACATCTCTGGATTGCTCAGGATTCCCCATCTCCCTCTCCTGGCTCTCCAAACCAAACCATTCAGCAGAGGGACAGACCAAAGAGACAGGTCAAAGCTGAAGGTCCTGCTGGAGGTGGAAAAGCAGTGGCCTTGCCCAGACAGGCGATGTGCTGGTGGTGGTCCCACTGTGGTCACCCAGTGAAGCCCCAGAGCTCATCGCCCCAGCTGGGCCAAGACCAAGAGCAACTCCACAGCTTGGAGATGTGTATCCTCCATGGAGAACCAACTCCCAAGAGAATGAGAGCCCCTTCAGCACACAGGGCTGTCATTTACACCCTCCTGGTGCTAACATGGATATTATGGAAACAAACCGCAGGCTGATGTTAAATCTCCAAATTTTCTCCTGGCTTTTTGAGCTTTCTTTTGGTAAACACAAAAAGCAGGCTAACGGAGCCTCCCGATATTCACCATGTCCTGGCAGAAGGAAATGCTTCAGATTTCACAGTGATTTGGGTTTCCAAGTGCCAGTCACTGTTTCTGTTTTTATTTACTTAATTGCTATCTGAAAACCAGAAACTTAGTGACGTGGTGTGTAGATGATTTGGTTGATAATGCCTTTTTTAAACTGATTTCCTGCCTTAGGATAGCATGGCAACAAAATGAGGTGGGTTTACTCCATTAGCACACGATGCTGCATTAAACCAAAGCAAGAAAAAATGAATGCTGAAAAAGGAAAACATGAAACTAACGACAAGTTGATGAACAGATACTAGTTATCTTTAGTTTTATTTTCCTATGTCTCCCTTTTTTGATAGCTTATGATTGAGTAATTTCAGCTGTTCGAAGAAATTAGAAAATGATAAGAAAAAGCAGAAGTTAACTAAAATGAGCTGATACAATTATTTTCTTTTTTGTCTTTTGTGTTAGATTCAGTTGTGAGAGGCTACAGTCAAGGAGAAGGAAAAAAATACAGAATATCTAATGAGAAATCTAACAAACAAAATTAGTTTTTACTGCAAAAGGGTAATTAAAAAGGCAAAAAAGAGCCCTTATTTCTTCTCTGCACAGTGATATAGCCTACTTCAGTGAATATTGCCATGTCTTATAGCTCAATTCTGTAAACATTTTCTGTGCTGATAGAGAAGGGTGCACTTTGCATTCCTTTCTCAATATGGTAAAGCTGTAACTTATACCTCTGACTTATCACAGCATTGGGAAACACATGTTTTCCCCTTATTTGGTAGCACAGAGCATTTGGAAAGGAAAAAGGACGTACTTCAGAGTACCAACTGTGAGCAACTACCACAACAGACCTGCCTACAAACCTGGCACGCCACCTAGTCTGAGCAGGATATAAAGCAAAGCTGCTGACGTGCCTATGGCTGCAGAGTATCTGAAACTCTTCAAGTACATAGAGAAAAAGCTGCCAGAGAGGATGGAGGGACTCGCACACAGCATTCAGCGGAGAGCTCAGGATTTAACTGCCCGCTTTGCTGCTGTTTGCTTTTGCCAGCACCCAGTCTCCCAGGAGCACAACATACCAAAATAAATGGTTGATTTACATAGGTAGCTATTTTATGGTGGAAGATGGAAAGAGGAGAAATGCTGCCTTCACTGAAAGCCAGAGAGTGGCAATGCACTTTTACCCACACTGCTTCATGGACATGGCAATGCAGAGAAGGAGGGTTCCAGTATAGAGGACAGAGTTGTAGGGCAGCTCTACAGCTGCTCTGAGGAATGGACTTAGCTGCTAAAATAAGAGGAGTAAGGCAGATTTTAGGAACCTCAGTATTAAACCTCTCTTCTAAAAGCTATGTCCAGAGGCAACTGAGCACCACGGGTCCCAGGATTGGTGAACTTAAAGCTCAGAAATACTCAGCTCTGAACAAGAGCAGGAACCTCTGAGGTTTGGTCACTGAGCAGCTCTGTATTGATCTTCTGGTCTGAATGCTCAATGTCCATGAACCCAGCAGCATCAGCTTCCATCTAGAACACCAGAACAGCTCTTGCTCTTCTAAAACTGGATTTCACTTTCTAAGATACAGCATAAGAGGTAATCATTTAGTGGGAAGAGCAACAACTTAGTGGGAAAACCTCTAACACAAAAAGTAAAAGGACAAAGTGTTTTCTTTCCCCCAAAAAAATTTCAGCCACACCTCCTAGAGATATCCTGAAACATTGCAATGGAGCCCAAGGCTTCTCCACATGGGACATGTAAACTATGGGGACTGATAAACAAATATGTCCAAGCTGCTGAGTGCTTCCTCCTGCACATGCAGACAGCTGGGAGCCCAGGCTGCCACTGCAACTCATGATGGCTTGTAACATCAGCTCATTTGGAAACTGCTGCTGAGAGTGGTGCCAGGAATGAAATGTCTCTCAGAGTCCAGCTCACACCCTTGCAGGGAGATGATTCTCCCTTCTGATTGCAGCCGTTAGCATCTGATCACCACACGTGGGGCATTTTTAAAAATCTCTTTAGTATCTTAAGTTTTACTTGTATCCAGTAGCAGCTCTGGTCACACACATGGAAGAAAAAAAAATAAAATTAGGCTTAAGCTGAGCCCTAAGGAGGAGACAATAGATATCAGGTGGAAGGTTGATAAGAAATTACACTATCATTCCCTGTGGATAACCTTCAGATGGACACACGTCCCTTGCACAGCAGTCAGCATGATGCCTATTACTAATACTGCAAAATAACCACCTGCCATGTCATCAGAAGTGGCTGGCAGGAGCCTTCCTGTCAGAACTTGTTACGGAAGTGAAGAGCTCCCACACATATCTGCATGGCTGTAACACTTTGCAAAAGAAGCATTAAATTGTTGTTACGAAAACCGATCAAACAGTGGAGCTAAAAATTCAGTTCATTCCTGTCCCCTTGAACAGCAACAAAGAATTTTACAGACACACAGTTTCTCTGTGGAACTGAAGAAGGAGATATTTTTAATGCCATTTTCTGAATGGAAAATTAAAACAGAGGGCTGAGTGAATTTTTCTGGGACAGGGGTACAAGCAGTGACAGGCTCCAGAAGAAAAATTCCTTAGAAAATTATTTTGCAGAAAGTCATTGCTTCTCCTGCCTCTCCACACCCCACAGATTTTGGATACTCTGCATCTAGAAGCATAACTGCAGTTTGTTGTGTTTTTTTCTGTTTTCTCTTTCTCAATATATATATATATATATGCATGCCATTTCCCGTCATGTACCAATTAAGTCAATCTCATTGCTTCAGATCTTTACTTGCTGAAAAATTGTTTTAAGGAAAGAAAAGGAAAGCCAAACAAAAATTTCTTCATGGGTGCTTCTGAAGAAAACAACTACACAAATAGTTATCTGGCACAGGCCAGACAGAAGATGACAACCAAGAGAGAGCATTCAAGAATCTCAGAGGATGAAGCAATTCCTACTGTTTTGAACCGCAGACACGATCCCGGAGTTGGACAGCAAACGCTCTCTGGGAGGAGCTGCAATGGGACGAACTGCACAGCGATAGCACCGATGATGGTATCGCTGTCGTAATGTTTCTGCTGAACTTTATCGCAGGAGGCAGCTATAAAGAGTTTACAATGTCATAGGAGGCACGATCCTGGAGAACCCCTGGGTAATATGATGGGAACAAATATCTCCCCTGACACAGAGATGCATCATCACAGCATTAATGGCTCTCTCTGGTTGTGCAACTGAGGCTGCTCCGAAGCTCACTCAAACTCTCCTGTAACAGAATCCAGGATTACATCTACACACCTAAACCACTGGGGATTCATATAATCTCCTGTCTTTGATATCTGAACCAGCTATTCTTAAAAAGGTATGTTCCAGTGCAATCAGGCTGTAGTGGCTTGCTTCAGGATTTACTATATGAAAATCCTGTAGCCATCAAACTAGTCTAAGGGATCTTCTGGATTCAGATACCCAGGAATTGTTTTTTCCATCCTTAAGATGTTAAAGTAAAAACTATAAAACCAATTCTAAATATTCTAAAATGGGATACCTCTTTTAAACCTTGTTAGTAGGTTGGGTTTTCTTAACTCTCATTTATATATTGCCATTTGGCAGCATTTGTGAGGTGTTCAGTAAATAAATATAACAGACAAAGGCAAGAAAATCCCACATGAAAAGACATTTTCATTATGAAAAACAAACAAGCCAAAGAAAATATCAACCACAGCAAGGCATGCCCATATATTGAAATACACCCCTTCAAAGAACAACTTGCTGATTACAAACAGCACATTAGCGACATAAACATTACGAAGAATAAAGCCTGTCTTTTATTCTTTGTCACAAAGCATAATGAACTGAATACTGAGATGACAGAGGAAAAGAGGGTTTAGTGATTCATTGTCAAATACCATCACAGTACAGAAAGCCTGCTGTTTACATTACTTCAGGGTTGCAAGAGTTTTTAAGGGTTGATTTTATGCTTCTGATACAGACGGTGCAATACAGTGCCTTGGTTTGTCCTTTTCTGGGCAGGTTGATGTTAGCCACACAGCACAGGCATTCACAGAAATGTTGCACTCCCTCACTAACTGAAATTTATGCCAGTTGGATGTCATTAATAATACTCTCAAAACAGATAATAGTAGTTGAAGGAAAAATGGCAGCTATAAGCAGGATTCCTTCTGTACATTAATTTCTCCAGCAAGATCAAAAGTGCCATGGCTTTACACTTACATTTTAATTTAGGTAGCACATAAGCAAACATTTTCAGGCAGATTCACATATCTTTATGCATGTACAGTAGAGGCTTATTTTAGGAAAAGCACCATAGGAATGCAGTAAGTACAGCTGGCACAATCTGCCTTTTAGTTATGGTAAAATTTGTTTTGTATTCAAAGATCCCTGATAATATTGTTATCATTTTTCCCAGAACAGATGAATCATAGATGCTAGAAATTAGCAAGGCAAGTCAGATCACCAACACCCTTCTACCACAGCAAAAAGTTATTCCTACAGCATGGGCCCATGAACCACATGAATCACAAGTGATGCCCATTCACAGAAGCAAAACAAACATCCCCGGCACCCGGTGCCACCCTGTTTGATCTCCCTGGAACTTAAAAGCGACACAAGGTCAGGCGGGGGCAAGAGCGGGAGAGAAAGATCGTGGCGCAATGCAGAGACACGCAGCGGGATATGGCATTAGAGGTACGTTAAGTTTCTCTGGCTGCTTTCTGATCTCACACCACAGAAATCACAGCCAATTCAGCAGAAATGGATGATGTCCCGGGTCAGCACTAAACCAGCACCCCAGCATGGTATCGGGGGCCGCTTGTCTGCTGGACGTCTCGCTCCTGGTTTGAGTCAGGGAAATTTTCCACCACCTGTGATCATTAAAGATTCCCTCACGCTTGTGTCAGAGGAGGGTTAACCCTCCTGACCTGACCAGGTAATTACTTTTTGCTTATTTAATTTCCACCTGGAGTTTCAGTTTCCTTACTTTCTAGCCAAATCACTTTGTGTTCCTAAAGGGCACTCTAAGTCACAGTTTATGGAGGCAATCCCTAAAGTGTGCGACAGACCCTTTGGGAGTGGATTGTACTGAATTACGAAACAATTAAAAGTGACTCATGTCAGAATGTAAAAATCATTCTTGGGAGCACATACTGTAAAATCCTAATTCTTTCCAGAGTCTATAAAGCTAATCCTGAATTTATAATACATAAAGGAAGCACCCTGCAATACGCCAGATCAACAGTGAGAGAATACCAAATTCTCCTCTCCCGTACAGCAATTCACCATCACAGTTTCACTGTCTTCAGCTGCTTTACATTCATTTCACCCAGGGCGAGACAGAGAAACTTTCAGGTCTCACCAGACTGCCTGTCACTCTATTCTTAAGTCAAAATACAAAGAAAACACTTCCTAGAAAAATGACAGTACGGTCAATGGCAGCACCCCTGCAACTGCGTGGAAGTAAATGCTGTAGTACTTTGTGCAAATATCTCCTTGAGGTTTGATCCAACCCATTTTTTTTACTGTGAATCTGGAATTCAAAGAAACACAATGGGAAATTAATTTGATTTTAATGTAATGCACTCTTTTTTTTCCCTTTTTTTTTTTCTTTCATCCAAAGCAATTTGAAAATGAGGGCAGCTTTGGTCAAAAGGCTGGTGAGCTGCGGCAAGCCTTGTCCAAATCGAAAGTGTATGCTGAAACCTAAAACCAGGGCAGTTTTGTTTGATTTCGAGCTCTGATCCAGAGGTGTTACACTATACAAAAAACCTCTACAACATCTGGGCGATTTCTACTGCATTGTTTGTGCTACTCTGCAATAAACAAGGACCCAGCGCAGGTACCTATCAATTGTTTGGTGATATGACTCCTACGGGAGCGGAGAAACTTGAGCCAAAAAATCAAAGACGCTGAACTCATTTCCATTTGTAAAGAACTACTTTACTGTCTGTCTGCAAATAAATCTCCTTAGTAAATAGCTCCAAGGTTGAACTAGAGAATATTGTATGGATCAAAGAATTCATGTCTTCCTGTGTAAAGTGAACAGCCGCAAGCTCACTTGTTTGTCTAAAACAATTAGAGCTGGTATGAAAAGGAGGGGGCAGGGACAAATAAGCTGCAGCTGATTTTACTTTCCAAAATATTTTGAGGGGGGGGGTTCAAATTAATAACCGGTCAGGCCCCAAAACAGTCTATTCTTTGTCAATTGGTGCCAAATTATGCAAGGAGCTGCCAATTCTGGTTGTCTAACAAATCAGTACGAGTGTACGTTACTTCTAGGCTGAAGCCTGATTGATTCTGGTCGTTATTTGGGCTGATCTCATTTGCACACATGGAATCAATATGCAGTCCAGATGTTCATTTGCAGTGAACCACTGAGTGAAACTACTCATCTACACGCAACTTTAATCCTGTAGCACAGCACCACGGTCCCATCGCTGCTCCTCACCCACACAAGGATTCATCCAGTACAAAAATCTATAAAACATTCTGCTAATATTTCTGTCAGCTGAATGACTTTTACAGTACCATATAAAGCTGACAGATAATGCATGCCAGTCCTAATTTGCAATAGACTTTTCTTTTGGGACTTTAACCATTGAACAAGCAAACAGATTGAGCAGTAACATTTATTACAATGTATAAATCATTTCCCTGCAACTACTAGAGGTCTTGCCTGAGGGCGAAACTTCTGAGTAGCCCCTGAATCCTAATATACTGGATAAGTTACTAAATTGTATTGTCACTCTGCCATTTGCTTATCAGAAGCAAATTCATAAAGCTTTTCAAAAGTAATTCTACAACCTTGCTTTTTTCCGTCTGTAGCCTTTAGAAATACATACCAGCAACATTTTTACCAAGGAAAAAAGTTTCACTTCATTTCTAGTCTGAGCAGCACAGTTTGTAATGGTAATTTTATAGTGTTTTCTCCTGTGTCAAGTTTAAGTGAAACCACCCATTAATTCAGCATAGACATTAGGCTAATTGTATTCCGCTCTACCAATATTTACTGAAGGATACCCACTGTCCTACGCTACACAACTGTTCTTGTTTCCAACACAAGCCTGTGTAGAAAAGACTTATGAACCCACGTGCCACAGCAATGTAAGCAACAGGAATTTAGAGGTAACCTCCTGAATTGGATTTTTCAGGCAAACGAAGGCCCTGTTATATTGTGAGATACATTGTGAAAGAGCCTTCAAGTGTGTAAATTAAATCAATAAAAGAGAATCTGGTGCTTGATTACTACAATAATTATGGGATTAGTATACAAGGAAGTAACATTAAAATACTTCTGTAAGAAAAATCTAAGGTGGGGTAGTTTTAAATTCTCCCCTTACAAATGAACTGTAGATGAAATTACTACTGTAAATAGTGAATCATTCTTTAAAATTGCCCAACCATTCTTTAACTAACCTATAAGACAAATTCAAGAAAAATAAAAACTTAGTAATATTAATTCTAATTCCACCTTTACAAGTAATCAATGAAGTGACTGTCACTGCATCATCTTTATCATTGTGAATGCTTTCTAGGGAAACACATTTATGTTTAAACTACCTAACCTAGATTCTTTTGTCTCATTTTTTTCACTTAAAAAAAAAGTCTTTCCTCATGATGATGATTCCATACTTCAAGATCCATCTGTTTCCTCTGGCTCCTCTGCCATTTTGGCCTCAGTGGAGTCCTTTTAATTGCATTTAGCCTTACCCTGGTTTGTATGAACCTATTCCCAAGGATGTCTGGTTTTCATCAGGTAATGGCCATTAATTTTGGCTGCATTTCCTTCTAAATCTTGTTGAATGGCATAAGAAACAGAAGCTCTATGTATTTTCTTGTATGCCCTATCGTTTTGGAAATCATAGTTTTCTCAGGGCTTGGACTGAAGGTTGGCTGATGTAGAGATGATCAGAGATGGCCCTCAGACCAGCAAATCCTTTCTCTCACTCCCCATTATTCTGATGTTTGTAACTACTGATCTTGCCTCTGCTATATCCATGCATGTTTCGTTTGTAGAGCTTCAGACCACTCCCCAGTATTTATATCTGCATCTGTAGCTGCTCCTTGCATCACTTACAGGAACGTGGAAACGCACAGCTTATGGTACTGCCACAGGTTCTCCTTTGGGCCCTACAACACAACCTCAAAAGACTCTGTAACTTAAGTAACATTTATAGGCTTCCAGTTATGTAGCCAGGACTAAAGCCTTGCTACAGTGAGTTTTATTTTTATGGGATCTGGTAACAGTTAATAGAGGAAACATAATAGTAGAAAACATCTTAGTAAATGCAATCTCTCTACCTATAACTTACCTGTGTGTATGTACATGTATATGTTGAAGGCCTAACTTTATTCTCTGATGTAATCCAAATTGATTTCAATGTCTTAAATAATATGATTGCTTTTGATAAATACTGCTATAACAATAAAGAGGAAAAAAATCCTAAAACTGATGATCAAAGTTCAAAAAGAAAAACCTTAATACTGTAGTTCTACTAAATGCTTTATGTCCAGCTGATCTGCAGAAGGACAAAAACATAAATGCCAACTCTCACCATGCAAAGAATGAGAATAATTTACTTTATGTTGTCGGTGGATAATGGATTAAAAGCTTTGGGAAGTACAGATCATAATAATGGATTTGGTCCACACAGAAAATTCAAGAGAGTGAATTCCGTTCATGTGGCACAATTTCCCAGTGTCACTGCAGTTATGTTACTTTGCCATGGTTACCAATCAACTTTAAATTCCCCTAACCAGTATTTTACTTAAGCTGCACTCTTCATACCCACCCGTGGAGCTGGACAAATTCCTTGGGGTGAGAGCACATTTTGGTTGCCAGTGGGAGTACAGCACCGTCACCCGCCAGGGCAGAGGCTTAGGTTATTCTCCTTTCCAATCTCTGCTCTCCCACCATTTTTTTACCAAAAGGAGAAAGAAAGCAGAGGTTCCTGTCTGCCTCTGTTACTATAATTCAGAAATCTCTCAATGCAACCTCCAGCAGAGAGAACTCCTCTTTTTGTGTTCCTGATTTTGATAAGCACTCAGTATCTCAAAATGACACAACACTGTTACTGACACTGTTCAGCTTTAGTTGGTCAACTTTGACTTGATCACGAATGATCTGTACACGAATCTAAGAGAACTTCTTGACTTTTTCCAACAAATACAACAATCTTCCAGTTCATAAACATTTTCCCCTACAATTTGCACTGTTCCTGTTACTGACAAAATGAAAATCTAAGTCCTTGCATTGGCAGTGTGCAATTAGACTGAACTACCATATTACTGAACACATCAGCTTCCCAAATTTTTACTATTCTGGGGCAGATAATGAATATCTACATCTATATTTAATAAAGTATAGGAAATATGCAAAAATTGATGTCTTCTCAGATAACTCTTTGAGCAAAAAAAATGAAGATCTACATCTGTGCACATTTTTTCCACTTCAATGCCTTAATGTCGCTCTGCAGGTTCTTATCTTGACATGTGAGACTTAAGAGTTAAGTAAATATAATTTTCTAATGCCTCTACTCGGTGGATTATAAGCAAAGCCTGAATCACGGCCCACCCAGTACAGGAAATGAAAGGGTCTTGCTGCAAGGAAGAGGAGAGCAATCTTCCTAACAGAGTGCCCAGGACACTGCCACGGTATCAACAACTGCACTGAATAAATCCATCCTTGGGCATTAGGGTGCTTTTGTCGCCACGACTATCAATAGAGTTATAAAGAACAGAGACTAAAGACAGTAAAAGGACAGTCAAACATTTGATATAAATTACATCACTACTTCGTTGTAAGTGAAGATGGAACTTGGTCGTGTTAATTGAAGTTGGTTTAAAACTGCATTTTGCCAAGCAGCAAATGCTCAGTATCTCAAAGTGTGAGCATTAGATTTGTAATAAGCAGATCTTCTAGGCAAACACGAACCTACAAAGGAGAAATGAACAACAAGCAGGCTCAGAGGATTCTTTGCACCTTGGCTTTTTTATCTGGTCATTACATGAAAGGATCTTGTCCTCCTTTCAGTTGAAAAAAAACCATTTCCATCTGACACCTTCTTCAGTCATTCTGTACCTCAGGCTTTTCTCCAGCACTCAGTAATCTGATGTTCCTAACCCATAAATTGTAATGCAACAGTTTCCTGGGAGTTAGTCTCTTGGGTTCAACAAAGTACTTCCAACTTCTTCAGATGACAGCATCCCCAGCTGTCAACTTCTTACTGTGAAGACGGGCTTGAAATTCTCTTCCATTCAGTCACACACTGAAGTCTGACCTTAGCTCTACTCAGTAAATTCCACATCCGCTGCTCAGGGCTTCCTCTGCCACTCATTCAGTCAACTGGACTTGCTCTAGTGCTGTCATCTGTGCAACTTCTCACTATTAGATCTTTTTTTTTCTCTTGAGCCAAAGATCTTTAATGAAACTTTCTATCATGTCTCATTTTTGAATGTCAGGGTTATCAGAAACGCAGTTTCAGCCCTTGAGATTATGATGCTTTGTCAGATGGCAGAGTTGAAACTCGACTCCTGATTCTGAAACTATGCAACACCCAAGCAGAAGCAAACCTGTCTTCAGCTCTGAACTGGCTTTCCCTAGATTTAATGCCAGGCCACAAAGTTCTGGGAATAGTTGCCCCCTCTAGCCCACTTTTTCTCCCTCTCTGTGGTAAATTAAGTGTAATATTACCACATATCTCAAAGAATATGACATTCTTAGCTTTGATAAATTTGCAACTGACTTCTTAATTTTTAATTAGATGGTTATGTAGAAGCACTTAATGTATTTCTGTAAGTGACACCTATGCTGGCAGATTTAAAAAGTGTCTGTTATGAAGTCAAAGTTTAATTAGCTTTTGCTGCAAATAAAAGACATATTAACTTATAATTTGCTTAGAAAGCCATATACTGCATGATCATTATTTTTCCAAAGGTGAAGCCACTAATTTTTTAATATGGGATTTTTTCTCATTTACTTCATACAAAAGTCCCTTAACTCCTTATGCACACTGTAAATCACTTCTTATGCCTTTGACCTCATTACAATTCAAAGTCCCATACTGAATGTTAATGAAAAGAAAAATTTATATATAATTTCTAAAGCTAATTTCTCATGTGAGAGCCAACATTTGTTGAAACACATTTGCCATCAGCTTATGGCCTCTTCCACGCAGCAGATGATAGGCCATCTCTGAAGGAATAGGTTATAGTAATAACATAAGGCTTTGAATGTGCTTTTCTCAGAGTAGGTTACTTAATCCTTTTCTATATTAAGAAATAATGATTTAATTTATGTAATTGCCATAGGTAGCCAATAGGAAAAGTGTGGAAGCAGGGTACATCAACCCAAAAAAGGATGTTTTTCCTATTTTCTCTTTAATATGGGAAATGACACTGACAAAATGCAAATGGGATGTAATTAATTCTCTGGGAGTAGAAAGTTGGATGACTTTGTAATATGTATGATCCCTTAACCTTGCATTTATCACAGCACATTAACTGGTTTCTATTGGAAATGCACACATAAAATACAAAAGTTATACTTCGGTTTCAATGGCATAAGTACAACTTTGCATGAAACGAACTGCTCTGGATGTACCCAGATAGTTTATGAACTAAGGTTAAAATCTCGCCCATAGACATCTTAGTTTCAATGCAGCTTGTCTAAAGCATAGAATAACTCAGAAATACAACTGTTCTCATGTATCTAAAACTCATATACACTTATCTTTATCGTCCATTATTCTAAGTTCACTCAAGTTACTCACTAAGTTACTTTTTGCAAAAGAAATATTCAAAATAAACTCTGATTCTGTTTCCTCTAGGCATTTCTACAAAGTGCAGTAGAAAGATACAATTGGATCTCTATACTCACTTTAATAACAGACATAGTATTTTGTGTTTTAAAATCAAATTGAATATTTTTACTAAGCCTGTATCTTTTTTTCTTCTTCTTGTAATAACTGAAGCACTATCTTTCCCCCTGCACTGATTGAATTCAGTGCTCTTCAAAGCAGAACTTCTCAACAGAAAAAAAGCCCCAAAGTAATGGAAAAATTGCAATGACACTTGTAACAACTCTCCTGTAATAAATGTGGACATAATTTACTAGATGCAAATGCCCTAGTAGGACAACCGTTCTGTCACCACACTTTACCTGTCAAACTCAATGTCATAATCCACTACTAAGCTTAGAGGTACCTTAAAAACTAACATTGATAAAGTAAATACAATTTGCATAAACCCAAAAATACTAAAAGAAAAAGAAACACATTTAGAAATACTGCATGTCCAAAGCTTTCATATTATATAAATGACATTTTAATGAGTACAGACTAATGTCTCATTGAACATCTGCATTCTTACTCATTTTTCTGCAGCCTTCCGCTATTTACCTATGAGGTCAGACTTTACATGAAAGGTACATTAATTATGATTAGCAGATGATGTAACAAATGGCTAAGGGAATGTTATAGGCTCTAATAAGTCAAGCAGTTGCTTATTATCATAAATAACATATTCTGCTACAGTGCCAATGACACTGACACTGCTTATATCTCTAGTTATACTGTATTAGCCCTTTATAACTACTGATGTCTTCTTAATAGAACATGAGACCATCTAATGATCCCATAACAGGGCTGTCCTAACTACAGAAACCTCCTTATGCAAAAACTAATTATACAGAACCATCCAATATATTGAAGCATTCCTTTCAATCTATTTTAAAATCTGGCAAGTAATAGAAGTATTCGTCTCACGAGACCAGCTACCTAGGCCACACATTACTCTTCGACAGCAGAAGAAAATGCCATGTTTTTTAAATAAAGGTCAATTTGCACATATGCACCACCAAGCAGCAGTGTAATTAAAGTTGAGTCAAAGCTCCAACTCCCATTCTCTGAGTCTGTCCCAAAACTGGAGGGAAGCTTGGATGAAACGGTTAATTTTAGTGAAAAAAGTATTCAAAATCCTTAGAATCTGGAGGTCTTTGGAAGTAAGTCTGAAGCAAGCAATATGATAACAGGAAGAATTTTTTATTCTATGCTTCATATCTCTTTAACCCTACAAACTGGCAATTTAATACCCTTCAACTGCACTGAAACTAGCACTCCTCATTTGATACTGATGCAGTAGCACTGCGTTTCCCAGTTTTTCTTTAAGTATACAGGGTGAGAATAATTAGCTCTGTTTAAGCTCACTTAACACTTTACAATCCAAAACATGACCCAAAAGCAGGGTTCACAGCCTCCGGTGTTAGCATTTTTATAATTTAATTTTCTGACAATGTGATTTTTAAAAATTATTTAGAAAACAGTTTAGGAAAAAAAATCTTTTAGTTTCTTTACATGATAATTATTCCAAAAGCTCTAATACTGTCTCCAGGTAAAATTTTCTCACTTCCACTACAATGAGGGCCATAAAGCAGAACCCAGTGCCTGTCAAACCGACCACAGATTACGGAAATAGTAATGTTGTAAATCTGCCTCAGAGAAACTATGGGCAAATTCTGTCATTCGTCTCCAGAACAATTCTATTGGAAACTTGTGGATTTACTTAGTTTTAATAACCAGAATGAGACAAGATGAAACTGCCAAAGATTTTGAGTATTTTGCACAGTAACATGGATTAACCTTCAAGGTTCTTATTACCATTTAGATAGATATTCCTAGATGCTGTCTCAGGTCAGCAAATGTTTGAATCTCAGGAAGAGCTTTGCATTACACATACTGTGGACAGATGCAGCAGAAATGTATGTATTCTCTGAAAAAAAAAATATTAAAGCATCCACTGCACCTTAACAGCAAGGGAGTATTTTCTTCTATGGAAAAGGCTGCAAGCTGCTTAAATATGTCCTCACATTTTGTACTCCCTTTCATCATTATTTCTCTTGGTCTGCCAAGTTTTCATTACCATGATGCAAATGTAAATGAAAAGAGTGTTTTTATGAAGATTTTTTTCCCAACTTTTATTTTTTCTTTATTTCTTTTGTTTTTGTATTTTTTCAGAAGCAAACCGAGGTTCCCAGTTAGTGCCATCCACTGGTAGCACCAATACTGTAACCAGCTGACAAGCTTTGCTAGCAAAGATCTTTACAAGGGCTTCAATTCATCTGCATGTATATCAGCTCCATATTGCCCTCCCCAGTCCACTCCATTCACCTCCTCCTCCCTCCCTAAGGGGCAGATAATGCACCATCCTTGCTATGCTGAGATCAAGGAGCTACCTCTTCCTCTGGCTGCAATGCAGGAGAGAAGTGGACCATTCTGCACAGAACAGTCAGATTTTCACAGAGTCCAAGAGTTGCTTATTATTGTTATTATAACATGTTTTTCCCTAAATGCAACCACACCACCATTTGAACACTGCTAAACTGCCTAGAAGGCACAAGAAGACACAAACCTGCAGAAGATCAGTGCCTCAGAGGTAGGTGATGCAAATGGATGAAAAGAAACAGTAAAATATATTCTAGCAATTGTATAATTTACCGCATTGCAGGGAAACCTAAAAAATCATGCTACTAAATAAACAGAATTTTTAAGTCAAGCAGATGTGAGAGAGATCAAATTTAGGGTTAAAATTAAAATCTTCACATATAAGTTTGCCACAAAATTATGCCATATTATGTATCATTATTACAGTATTTAAGCTGCTGCTGAAGTCACTACCTGATTTTAAAATAAAATTACCATTTTTTATATATCTGATGTATGACGTTTTGGCAGAATCCACTTTCAATTTCTGGTACTGAGTTAGAGGAGGAATTTATATAAAATACATGTTTGAAAAAATGACAGATGCTGTCATATCCAGCAACTACACTGTGCAAGCCAAGGTCAAAGCAATATAGAAACTTAAATACTTAAATCAGTTCTCTAACATAACCAAACCAAACCTCTGTTGATTCAGGGTATTTTCCTTGGGTGTTTCATGATAAGCCATGGTTTACATAGTTATCTATTACGGTCATATTTACTTCCCCTTTTTTGACATCCTCTAGTCTGGCAGACACTGATATTTAAACCAGTGTATCCTTGCCAAATACAGCTGCTGTGTTATCTTCATAACACACTAAAAGCATATCAGCTTTGTTCCAAAGAATGCCTTGTAGGCAACTGGGTCAAAAAGCAAAAATTGTTTTGTGGTAATTGAGTGGCTATTGTTAGTAGCCAGAATGAAGAAAAACTGCACTTACTTTGATTGAATGTGAATAAGGAAGAGGAGCACAAAACTTGATTCAGCTGCTGAAGATGCCAAGGAGGATCTTTTGAGGATTACAGTGAGAGACGGATAAGGCCATACTGAGGAGCCAAAATCAGGAGTAAATGCAGTTGAGGGAAGGAATGCTTTGAAGGAAGGCATGCGCCATAATCCCTTCTTCAAACTCACAATAGCCCTTTTAGGATGGTAACCTATTTAGGTGACTTTGGTTGCAAGGAGCCTTATGAATGCTTCTGCATTGTATTTTCAGACCAATCGTAACTGAAGCCTTTAACGCACATCTGCAGACAGTAAAACATAAGAAACTTTACTCTTCAAATGTTTTTAGTAGGAGAAAGCTTTTCTCTCAGTACTAAAAGTGACAATAGTGTTGAACAAACAACTTAAGCCCTAAAGGTTATACAATCACAAGATGTTTAATACAAAGAATACACTAATCCCATTTCAATGCAGAGGCTGGAATTAAAAATCTGTTTCAGTCACACTGACTGCAAAGCAGGAACAGCAAAATGCCTTTTACCATTATTTCCTTACAAATCATGGTCAAAGATATTAGTGTTCTCTAATGAACCTCCTTTCGTATTGCTAAAAACTATACAGGTTTCTCCTTCTATCCCATCGGTCCTACATGGTATCTATTAGCATTTATCAGGCTCCAGAATATCATTTATGCCAACCAATCGCTCTCTCTTTACAGTTTTCAGAAAAAGAGTGAAAAAGTAAGTTGATCCCATAACTGAAAGACCAGTCTAGGTAGTGTCAAAGATGCAGTGTCAACACAAAAGCCCTGAAACAAAGAGAAAGCCCTGGAAGGTCTGGTTGTTTAATCAGTGATAAAAAAAATGCTGGTGTTTAAAAGTTGGATGGGGGAGAACTCCTAAATCATATGCAGTGCATGCAGGAACACAGAGGAATACCATTAACTTACATGAACAACACTAATTTTCTGCCTTATGTGCCAATTCTACTCTATGCAGCCTCTGAGTATATATATGTACCTTCTTTTTTTCACAAAATTAAATATGAAAATAATTCTCACCCAAAAAATCTGAGGAAAGAAAGCAAGGCAGAAAAAACAGGCAGAGGGAAAGATGGAAGGCAGAAAGAAAGGCAACAAGACATTTGCAAAATAATCATGGAGAAATTCAAATTAACAACCAGGCCAACCTAGAAAGCATCATCTAACTCCTGGAAACAAATAAATATACCTGGGATGTGAGTCAGGCTGTGTCATGTAGGCACTTACCCCTTATTATTTGATTTGCAGTAGCAAGTAATGAGCCAAGCATGCATTTAGACAGTTTGAAGCAGATGGACAGCATACTCTGGAAAACAAGTTAATGGCAGAGGCAGGTATACCTGTATAAACCAATAGCCAAAATGGCCTCAACAACTAGAGGCAGTTACAGATGCCCCTGTTTCACGTTTGGATCCTGTCATCTAACTATGCAACAATCCTTATGTTGATCCTATGCACAGCTCCTCCCTGAAAGGAGCTCCTCCTTTTCCCTTCCTTTTTTCAGGAAGAATATTAATAAGGTAGAAGATTGTTAAGGGAAAATTACCTCCTTTTTTCTCTTTTTTTCTTTAAGTTGTTGAACATCATTAGGGCAAACCCAGCTCTTCCCATTGCCAGTACAAAGGCCATTTCCCACAGCAAAGCAAATCCAGCCCTAATGACCACAGAAGGGGATTGGCAACTTTGCTATGCAGCCCAATCAGGCTGCTCCACAGCACAGCACATCAGGGGAGGGGAATGAGGGAAGGCCAACTGGTTTGCTTTCATCTATCCTATGGAATGAGATAGCATCTTAACATTACATCTTAGCAAAGCCGGTATCCAAAATCACACAAAAACCTTCATAGCACTTGAGCCTAGTGAAAGAGTCTCAGCAGCAAGTCAAGAGATTGAATATACCTGCATTTTACTTCTCTTTACAACAGTATTGTTTCATCCTCAAGCACTTACACAAGCTGATTACCAGGTTGGCCCTTACACACCCAGCAAGCTGAGATACAGGAAAACCTTTATGGATACAGGCAGTTGACAACAGTTGTCCTACACCCAAGTTTACACGACAGTGTAAACCACCAAAATGGTAAAAAAATGTAGCTACTGATGAAACAGGAAATTTTATACCAGTTAGAATGAGAAATATAAGCAGTAACTGGAAGTTCAAATTCTTGCTGGCATAAAATGAAATAGATCATAAACTCAAGGCATAAAAATCACTAAATATCAATAAATTCAGTTAGGCAGTACTTCTTAGACACATTACCATAATCAATCGTTGTAATCTTAGAGAGTCACATACTAATATCCATGGCTCATAGCTATAATTAACTCTATTAATAAATAATAACAAACAAAATGCCTAAATCTAGATTTTAAAAAATTGCTTATAGAAGCCAATAAAGCACACACATTATCACAGTAATAACTTCATATTTTCTGAAGTAAATTCACAAAAGTTGTTTAATCTTCTCTATTAGTTTGAAGTTTGGAAGCAGGAATAGAAAAGAAATCGTGTTCTGAGCATCTCTTTCACAAATTTAAGCAAAAACTAAACAGAAGTATTTATTTCTCTGTGTAATACTAGCCTTCTGATGGTATGTCCATGAGGCTTCTAGTCTCCCAACAATCCTTGTTTGAGATACAGAGGAAGTCTCCAGGACAGTAAGGTTTTGCTAGCAGCCTCTTCCTGCATGATAAAGAGCATTTATGCCAAATCTCCTGATGGGCCTGCTCCCTCTTTTGTGTTTGTTGCTGCCTTTCAGTTTTATCATGGATCTGCTGCTTTCACTGCCAGGAAATGTGCTCCGCTCATGGATCACAAAGACGAAATTTCTCTTGGTTTCAGGTTCCAAAAGTTGCTTCTCCAGTTCTGAAGTGCTTGTGGATCCCAGCAGCTGTGTCCTCTGCCCCAAGGAACCCAGTCACAAAAGCATGGCAGAAAGAAATATGCTCTATTCCTGTGGGGTTTTCATCATAGATGCTACCACAACTGTGATTATATTGAAATTCCTCATAACCTACTTTCAAGCACACATCCCTTGGTATCTCTTGTACTTTCCAAGACAGTATTAGTGTAGAAGGTGCCAAGTGACTCCACTGCTTATTTACCAGAGGGATGTCTCATTGTTTCTATTAATAAGATATTAAACAAGCTAGCACTGAACGTTTTTGAAAAGCCGAGAACTCTATTTGTTTGTGTCAGTTTATTATTTCAGAAACAGGAGTTGCTATAGACAGCCAATTTCATATGCCTCAAAAGGAAGACAATAAGGCGCACAAGCTACAAAAAGAGGGGTAAAAAAAGTTCTTTTAGTTGCTAGTCATGCCATGGACCTGCTATCTGCCTATATATGGATGACCATGTTTTAAAAGCTGATTTTGCTTCTTGATTCTTCTATTTGGGAACAACATTTACAGCTTTAAGGCCAGTCCTTCCCAATAGTATAACTGTTCTCAACTTCACCTGAAGTTATTAGGAGCCCTAAATTCTCACTTTTCCAGAAAAATCAACTCAAACTAAACGTAAAAGGAAGAAAGCTCCCAAAACTAAAAGCCACAGGTTAGAAAAAAATCTCAGCCACAGGTAATTTCTTTATTCTGAAGTGAAGATCGCATCTGCTCAGTTTTTCTAAGTTCCTGAGGATCCTGGCTGATATTCCCTATGAAGATACTACGTAAACATGGACCATCAAAAGGGACTGTGCTCTGTTTACTTCTTCCCTGAGTCAGTGGTAGAGATGATGCAGGGAAGCGCTCAGCTCCGAGCACCATGCGAGCAGCAGCTGAGAAACAGCAAAGGAACTCCTTAATGTGATCATATCAAAATGTGTCGAGTGATTTCTTCCACCCCTATCCCCAGCACCATTTCTCAGTGTCCCAAAGAATCACAGATGGCAGACCAGAAAGTGCAGTCTGGTCATGTAGCCCATCCTGTTGCAGCAATGTAGCATTTTCCTTTACAGTAACCTCTTGATGGTATTTGCAGTCAAGTCCACTTTTAGATACCTTTACTTATTCCTCTGTGAAAGTGTAAAGTAAAATCAGCTCTGTTACTTATGTGTAGAAACATTCCTGATGACACCCTTGTAGTAGACATCAGAAAAATAAAGAGGAGGAAATGGGTTCTGAAAACATTTGGGACAGTTTTATAGAATATTATTGCAATTAATTCTCACAAAATCCATCTGCCACACCAAGGGTTTGTGTTACCAGGAAACCATTTATAAAGGGTTCAGAGGGAGAAAGAAATTATAATATTCCTTTCCTCTCTTTCTCACACTTCTCAACCTGCCTTTTACAAAAAATAAAGAGAGTTACGTGAGCTTTTCCATGCAGCCAGCTTACCACGGGTTTTATGTGAAGCACTGCACATTTAGAGGAAATGCTAGATACTACTAAACCAAAATGAGTTTTTTCCATCTGAATGATGCAACAGTCAGTTCTATACATCCTCTAGCTTGCCATAACAGACAAAAAACTTTCTCTTTCATGCTCTAAACTTAAATCATGGAAATGCAAAGCAATGCTTTCTCTGCGCCTCAGCCTCTTGTAATTTGGAGGCAGAACAAAATCCATAAACATTTCTCTCTCTAAGCCCTAGAAAACAGCTGATGGACAAATATGTTAGCATGAGTCTCAAGCAAATGGATGAGTGGAAAGAGAATACAGGATAAATCACAAATATCTATGATAATACATTGCATGCTTCTGCATTTGAATTTGCATGTATTGCTTCTTTTTACACCTTCACCTTTTAAATCACAGTCATCTGTCATACACTGGTAACCTATGCTTTCCTCTGCAGTAAGTGGAGAGAATCAGACACACCACCTACCGCAGGGTGGGACCATCTTCTAGAGATGCCTACAATTACCTGTTTATCATCAAGTGGACGTATTTAACTCCAGTTAGACTTCTGCTACTAGTACCAGAACACTATTATCAGGCAAGGTAATTTCCATCCCCAAGCGTTCCACAAGTGTCACAAAAAAAATTTAACTGCAATTGTGCACACTGACCTTAAAGGTCCTCTTTAAATCTTTGTCATTTGTACTGTTGGATGCCCACTGTTTTCATGTCAAACATGATGCAAGGTGGCTCCACACTGCACCTTGATGCAGTCTTTTCTGTAAAAGCCCCATTGATGTGGAGGTGAGAAAAAAGCAGGAGTCACATGCATCTGTTATTGTCATGAAGAAGATGGGTTAGCAAAGGGAAAAACATGTTGGTAAGAAAGTTAAGTAGCATCTATCATCCATGAAATGTGCTGAAGTGTCAGAAATAAACAGTAAGGAATCATAATCAGACTTGTAAATTAATTATTATTTAGATATGAAAAAAACCTCCAACAGTAAAGGCATAATTATTGTAATTCCAGTGTATTTAAATAAGGATTATTAAAATTTTTAAGCATTAAGTAAAGACTTTTAAGAAATACAAGAAACATTTTCTTCAGTCTATTATCTAAAAATATTTCTTAAGGGTTTTCTCTAGTTTATTATCTAAAAGTTCCTACCAGAAATGAAAAACTGACCTCACTGAAGTCTCATCACAGAAGAAACTTCATAGTGAGCCTAATGGAAACATTCTTAACTTAGATAATTATACAAAATTTAGGTTTCTAAACATTTTCTTTAAAACTCAAATTAGCTAGAGCTTCTGAAACGCCAATGACCTCACATATGCTCCTAAACTTACGTGCAAAAATCAGAACAATCGGATCCAATTACAGCAGAAAGAAATTATGCAAGAAAATCAGATCTACTTTATCACACTCCCTTCCAATTGAAACCTGGCCAGAAACAACACTACCAGTAACATTCCTAACTGGTCAGTCCAGGCAGGTTTCCATCATCTGGGCAGTCAGTAACTTGGTGCTAAATTTATTAGCATGCAACCTTACATTAAACAGCACAAAGCAGAGAATGAAATCATTGTTCAGCAGAACCATGCACGCTCCAAACCCAGGAGAGCAAAATCAGACAACGTGTTCACAGTTTCTACCGCAGGGATCAAACACCACCACAGTTTCTGACAGCTTTCGCTGAACACTTGTGACTGTCCCCAGCCAGCAGAAAGAGCTTCACTTCCTACCCTTTTGCAACATCTGAAGTCCTGGTGAGAATTAAGTGGACATCAAGACAAACAAAGTATAGCCTGATTTGACAAAAAAGATCAGAGAAATGATGAAATATTGACCAAAATGTCAACAAAGAATGCAGGTACCTGCCAGCATGACTAACAGGAAAGTTAGAGATTAAGAAGACTACATAGCAGATTTTTTTCTGAGTTTGAGGTTTTTGTTGTTTCTTTTATTACCTCTCCAAATCCAAAAAGAAGAACTTTTGTGTACGTTCCTTGCATTTCAGACTCTGTAGGGCCATTTTGGGATGTACCATTGCAGACAGTATGTCTGGCAGGAACACATCTGTGACCAGGTGCCCATTAAATCATTTCCTGAGCTGTTTTAGACCTCTTCTGAGGGCAGTTTGGTAGCATGCCAGTTCTGGTCTAAAATCTGCAAAGAACCACTGATTAATTGGGCTTTTGCTATTTCAACTGTTATAAGGAACTGCACTCCTTTCACATTCTTATGGGACTTCTTGTGTGGTTTCATTGGCAATTGCAGTATATTTACCTCTCTGTCTATATATTTTTTTAAATTAAACAAAGTAACGAACTGGAAAAATACTGTTTCAGCAGTGAAACAATGCACTGATTCCTACTGACAATCATATTTTGGATTCACCATCTTATCTGATGTATTATGCAGCACCCCTTTAAGCACAGGAGTCTCACAAATTGAGCATTGAACTCCGCTGCCATCTGTGATTTCCTATTTACTTTTTATCAAGTGAGATCTTGTGATTTTTCTTCCACTGCACCTAAATCACATTTTTAATATACGCAGGTGGCTCAATAAGGGGATACTGAATACTCAGTAATCTCCATTGGAGTAATGCGATAAGATATACACTCAGAAGTGTATTTTAGGCCTATGCTACAATCCAAAGTGTGGGTAGGTTCAGTATGGCCCATGCTGACATATCTGGGTAAGCTTTAAATCTGCAGGCTGGAGAATCAAGACCCAAGAAAGGTGGCTGCAGCACGAAAGCCTTCACTGAGGAGTGAGCCTGCCCACAGCTCGGGGTGCTAATTTGGCACATACATCCCAGGCCAAGTGACACTGCTAGTGGGTACACAGGCGGTTTTGCACAGTGACACTTGAGATGCAATCAGACATTTACCATTGCTGCATAAACTCACAATTTATAAAATGCGTTACTCCAGTGGCACAGACATGCAGGTCTTCTTTGTGCATTTGAAGATCTACCCTTTAAACCCCTTATTATCTACCAAAAACTTGACATTTGTTTTCAATTAAGAGGTATTAGATATACTCACTGGCCAGTAATTAGTGAGTAACTGAAGAAATCGCTGTTGGGCATCTTGGAAGACCCTGACTTCTAACCTCAAGGAAGTTGGAAGCCAGAAAACTCGTAGCAATCCAAGCATCCAGCCCTCTGCAATCAAGGTCTTTCCAGAGATCACCAAAAAGTGACTACAAAGTAATGTCACTGGGACTCCAGAAGTGACTCCACTGTAACTGCAGAAGGCCTCAAGAGGCAAAGGTACACCAGCTGATGACTTTAGCTCCCCTGTGTGCCAAGAACATATCATGACAGCGTGACTGAGCAGTCAGTGGAAACCTGTCACTACGATGATGGTTAGCAAAGATCTTGAACTATTGATTGATGTGACGCTTGCAAGTGGGCTTTATTCAGGGGTCCAGAAGACAAAACAAAACAATCTCTCTTAGCATGAATACCTTCAACGCCCTGACCTGCCCTGTTACATTAAGAGTCCTGCTCATTTGAAGCTTAAAAGTGGTTACAGGATTAGAACGGAGTTCAACATATCCTCACAGCACAATCCTGCTCTCAAACGAGGGCTGCTAGGAGCTGTACATACATATATATTTCAAAGTTGACAGCATTCCACAGAGTACAGTACACTACTTTCCTGACGATTTATCAGGTACAGCCTTGGAGAAGAGCAGGTCGAAGAAGGTGACACTTATAGCGGAGAGGGTACTCTGCTCTCAGCTGCCTGTTCATCTCACTCAGTTGCAGTAACACCAGCAGTGAAGAGCAGAGGGAGAGGAGGAACACTGAGGGTATTCTGTCAGACAAGCACAGCCTGCAAACTGGGTCTGCCCCTGAAACGGGCCTGGTGTCTGAATCCAGGAGTTCACCTCTGTCTCGTCATGAGCACAGTCACACGTGCTCAGCTCAAAACCAAAGGGATCTTTTTGTCTTGCTTCAGCTTGTTCATAAACCAGGTTATTTCAAGGCATGGATACCTCAAAAGATCAGATGCAGAATGACCCAGTGAATGCAAAAAGGGGCTCGTGGTGGTTTTGCCACTCCTTAAGCCTTGAAAGTCAAATAACAGAGGGCAAAACACTCCTCCTGTAGTTTATCCAGAAGTCAAGCTGCATCCACAAACTTTTTCAATAAAAATGTGCTTTCTATCTTGAGTAGCCTTGGTGAGCTTCTGTAGCTACAGGATGAGTTTAATATCACATAAAAAAGTAAACAGTGGCAGCATAACAAGCACAGCTTTCATTTATGTGATTGAAGAGATGTGGAGTTGGATCCTATACGTCTGCCTAGTTTTGTCAAGTCAAATGGAGCTCTGGCCATTTATGCTACTCTGGGACTGGTCTTGATCAAAATTAACAACAGGGTGTGTGTAGGGGGGTAGGAATTCAACCCAAAGAGTTATCTTTATTAGCTTTAGGAAAGGGGGAGAAGTAGAGGGAGTAGTCTTTTCTTCCCATAAGACCTTCCAAGAAACATGTCAGAAAGAGTGAAATACATAGACAGACAAAACCAATAAAACAGCAACGTCACAAGAAATATGAAATAAGAGCTATCAGAAAAAAAGACACCAGTCCTGGCAAGAATAAAAATGTAAACTCTTACATTTTTGAGAGTTGTTAAGTTTTTGCAAGTGACAAATGTGACCAACTTGGTGATTCTAGAGTGTTTAAAAGTAGCAATCCAAAAAATGCTGAAGATATGCATACAGTACTTTAGATACATAGATAAATATATGTAGTTAGATACACATATAAACAAAACACTGCATTTTTTTCCTACATCCAAACTCATTGCAGTCAATGGAATAGCTTCCATCATTTCAAGGGACTTTGGAACAGACCCTGAGAAGCTACTGCAAAACAGAGTTGTCAGCTCTCTTCCCTGTCCAGTAATTTTTTCCCCTTTAAACTCATAATTCAGTTAATATCTTTTTCATCCATGAATTTGATCTTATCAGCACTGTTCTGTCTAGGCACGAGGACTACATTATCTCCCTTTATCAAACTGCCATGAAAGGAAAATTTTCCACCCTTGGGCATTTTTTCCCTCTCGTAGATATGTCTGTGCTCCTTTATCTGGTCCTTTTTTGCATTCACTGTAAATCAAAAACTCTCCAGAGGAACTTCCTGGATTCTCAGTTATTGAATAAAGCTAATCAAGTTCCCAGAGAACAATCTTGCTTTTTATGTCTATTCGCATCCGCAGTCTCTTCATCAAAACAGTCCTATTCAAGATTCTTAAGGGCTCTTCAACAAAAATATTTTAGATCTTCAAAACAAAAGTTTCCTAGTGCCAGGTTCACTGGTCTCTTAACTTTGCTTTAACTCACTTCTAACACACAACTTCAGTAACAGCACACTGTAAGATACTGTGTCGAGTGCTTCAACACACAGCTCTCAGACCGAAACAAAGGGTACAATTCTCTTTGATTACATTAACTTTTTTAATCCAAAAGGTTTTTGGTGAAGCATATGTTCTGCATCATTAAAATCAGATATTCTAGCTTTGATCTCTCAGTTGACTGCTTCTCCAAACTACAAACTATTCAAGCTTTTGAAGTTATCTCCTTGCTCTGCACAGAAAACCTGAACCTCCAGCCAGCTTTGATAGGGTTACAAGATAATAGCGATATACCATTGTATTTACTTTTTACATATTAAACTTTGCTTTGGGGGAAAAAATCTATGGCTTTATCAGAAAAAACTTAAATACAGTAACTATAAAACACAGAGGGAATTCTTTACATAATGTTAGACACTTAAGTTTCTAAGTAAACCTAGAACATTTTGTTTCACTGAATACTAACTTTTGCTCTCAGTATTTATCAAAGTAACTTTTTTTCCTTTTTTTATTTTTTTATTTTTTCTTAAAAAGTCAACGAGGAGTCTGGACAGACAGGTAGGAAACCTGAGGATTTAAAGTAGTGGAAACGGCACACGGCATATGTCAGCACCCAGGCTGTCACACAAACAAGGCTTCTCGGCAGCGTGGAAAGCCAGAGGACAATTGCAGAAGTTTAGGTGTGACATTACAACAAGATTAATTAGAGAAGCAGGGCTGCCTGAAGAGAGCCAAGAAGGCCATTTGTTAGTGGGCTACAACAGGCATTAAGTGGCTTCCAAAAATAGGAGGACTACTGGTCCCATGACGCATCTCAGTGATTCTAGAAGGAAATACCGAGCCCAGCCAGAAAGCCCAACCTGGAGGTGTGGGACATGAGGCACACAACCTCTCAATCCCATTGACAGGATGCTAAAAGCTTGGGCTAAAGCCATTTAGTTTTCAAGTTTTACAGATAACAATAACAGAAACAAATATTCAACCAGATGTAAGAAATGCTAGTTAGAATGAGAGCAAAAGGAGAATTCAAGGCGGAATTATTAACACTGATTGAAAACGACAAAATTCGTGACTCTATGGATGAGCAGGGTTATCCATTCAGTTCCTTGTTACATTTTAAAATTACACTGGAGGTGGAGGACGTGAGATTGGACCTGAATGTTCATGAGATATACAATCCACACGTAGTGAACGAGTTCTTGAAGTTGAATAAAAGCACAAATGTTTTCGATGAAATAAAATAATTGAGCATTAAAGTGTATCAAATAGTATCTTATAAATGTGACATTTGTCAAGAACAGAACATCAAATAAAATGCATTCCCTAGTAAGTACTGCTCTGCGCATATAAGAGTGACTATGTCTCTGTGTGTCTGTAAATAAAAAAAACTACACATTCTATTTTAATTTGGAAAGTTATTTTCATTTCAAGCATTCTCTGCATGGGGCAAATGACTTCTGAAGATGAAAACATTTCCCACACATGCTTCACATCATGTAACAAGAGAAAGATCACTCCCAAATTCAGTCTCTTATTCATGCATTCCCACCCTCCCTTTTATTTTTCCTCCCCTTTTTTAAAAAATAAAAAAAGGAAAAAAAAAAAGGAGGGAGATGTGTTTGGCAAATCAACAACAGAAATATTTCAGAAACTGTCCAAGCCATGCAATCCAAAACTGAATCGGACTGAATCACATGAAAAGAAAAAGACATCTTGTGAAGAAAAGTCATTTCTACACACCACCTTTTTCCAATTACTTCCCAGTAACAATTTAATGAGAGCTGTAAAATACAGTGCATATCTACCACTGCATGATCATAGTACTCAACGCTTCTGAAACTCAGGTATCCAAATTTACAAGCCTGTTCATCCAAATACTTTAGCATATGAAAAACTGTATTCAAATGAGTAGGTCCTCTGATTCTTATGGCTTTGATTCTAAAATTATGTATGACAGTCCTAATCCGGCAGATGTTTAATAACTCAGACCCATTAAAACTGATGAAATTCTAAACTCAAATAATTTCAGTAGAGTTTAATTGCAGAAACATTTAGTACAATAAAAGAAAATTACGTAAGTTTAGTATTCATTTTTCTTGTCTATAATTATATTTCCATTATATACTTCCTAGATTAAACTAAATCTATACTATCTAATAAACATAATTATATGAATTGTTCATATAATAGACTAAAGAAAGAAACAATTAAAAGCCCATAATTTAGTTATTCTACGTAACTCATCATTCTCAGAGAATAAAATACTGGATTAATTCATTTTCTTTCAACCAAGCACGGACAAGCACTCTTCAATACAACAGATTGTATTTTTACTCCTTCAATTCTTTGTTACTTTTGCTACCTACTTCCATTAAAAAAAAATCTTCCCTAAAATTCCTTTCTTGTCATGGAAAATTGTGTGTTGATCACATTTGGATCCTTTCATAAACTGTTTATAAAGTGCTACTAAATAAATAAAAATGTTATGAACGTGTTGCTTCTTGGACTTTATAGAAACGTATAAAAATGTTGTAACACTTCCTACAATATCCACTCAATATTTAACTTACATGACCTATGTATATGTGAATCCTTATTACATTTTTGCTCTATTTCCCAGTAATACAGATTCTGTTTCCTGCAATTTTAAAACTGAATGCCTTTGAACTGCATTTCTTGTCTGTCTATGCTGCAATGTTGCTGGCCTCAAGAAAATGTATATGCATACTCAGTTCTGCTAGTGCCTTCTCTTGCCTAAAGTAATCTTAAATTTGCAATAATGACATAGCCTGGTAGATACTGGAGAAACTGCTTCAGTGATACCTGCACATAGATAAGAAGAAAGCGTAAAAATTATCTTGGAAGAGCATGTTTCAGGGGCTTTGTAGAGTTTCCAGCAAAACATCCCACTGTTTTACACTTTGGAGGAGGAGCATCTTTTATGCAATTATAAAGTTTCCATAGTTCTGGTGAATTAAAGCTATAAAATTAAAGTAAAAGCAGAATCTGAGCCTGAGCCAGTGGCTATTGAAACCAGTGGAAGGCAACAGGCAATGTTCAATGGGCCCCGCACAGAGCTTGTGTGTACAGCGTTACTGAAGAACTGCATACATTAGCTGATCATTTGTTCTCAGCTTATTCTTAATCCTGTTTTACAAAGCTAATGTTCATCTTCTAATGACAATCTAATTGCTTGGTGCCATGTTTACTAGTGGGAATGAACCACAAGCCATGTCGCTCTAAGCTCCAGGGAGTATTCCAGTGATTGGGAGGTTAAAAACTCCCTATCTGTGGAAAGGGAAAACTCGTTTCTTAACTCTCTGGTACAAATTATTTCCAGGTGCTGATAATTATCACTCATGGAGTTTGATATTCTGGACTCTACATCTAAATTTATACTTGACAAGTTAAACTTTTCATCATGTGCAGCAGACTCCTAAAGGCTGAGGAGAAGGACAGACTGACGATGGTTGAAAGCAATTCTACTTAAAATAGCAACACTTAATTACAAGCCTTGTTGTTTATTTCATTTCAAAGGATTTCAAATATATCTTTTCCCCAAAAGGAAACAGTATTGTATATTATTAAACAGATAAGTATTATTGCATCTGCTCACGAACAAGAATAGTGAATAGCCAAACAATTATTTGGGAAGCCTTGGAAAGGACTCAGAAAAACAATAAAAAAAATCAAAAGCTAATGTTTTCCACTACACAGGCTTCATGCAGTTACCTTATTGTACACACACACTACATACATGCAAAGAACACATAAGTGTGCATGTGTTAATGGAGATATGACAGATGGAAAAGAAACAGATTCAAGCACTAGATGTTTAAATGTAAGTTTAAATACATATATGCAAGCACTCATGCTTACATAGTCATACATTTTTGTCACTAACCAGACAAAAGTTATTTAAAGAAGCTAAAAATAGGGTCTAGCAAGCACAAATTCAAAGGAGTTTATGGAAGAGGTACGCTATTGTCACGTTAGTATTTCTTAGGTTTAGGTTACCAGTTTTAACCTCCTATAGGCTGTCTGTAATCTTTTATGAGTCTGCTTTTTGCCCATTTGGCATGCTGTGAAACTGAGCAGTCAATTAATTTTGAAGCAACTCTGTTGTAAGTTTACTTAGAAGGTGACCCAAGAGACTCTCTTAAAATGAACATTTAGCGAACATCATAAACCCAAGCACGTTCCATTGCAACATTAGAACTGTAAGATCTGAACTGTATCAGTCATTCTTATACTGGCTGCAAATTTACATCTCCTGAAAGCCTAGAGAAGATCACCGTCATGATCTACTGAGGCAGAATTAGCTTCATGGACATGCCCCAGATCAGGCAGGTGTCTTCTTGCATTAGAGACTGCGTTACGGGAGGCCGAAGGTGCTACTTGTTTCCACAACAGCAAACACCTGCAAACTCCAGGCTCTCAGTACCTGCAACATTACTAATGGTTAAATTAATAGTGGCAGGATGTGAAATTGAGTCCACTTGATCTAAGGATCTCACAGATTAAAGTATTAGTCCACTGAACCATGTTACTAGACTTCACTTTAATCTATTAGATACTTCCTTGTCTTTGTTCAATAAGCACGGTAGGAAGAAAACAAAACAGTAGAAATCTTGGAAGAGTGACAGGCAAACATGCAGAAATTTCAAGAGAGAGCCGCGTCAAAGGCAAATCACTACTAAACACTCATTGACTGCAAATTAAGCTACATTGGGCTGTGCTAGGCCAGATCCTCAGCTTGTCTAAATTAGCAGGCCTTTAAGGCCCCTGTAATTTTCATTTGTCAGGATATGAAAAACTATTTGCACTTGATGCTTTCCATACAGAATGAAAACCTAGGAGAACTGTAAGGAAAGCACTCAATTTCTAGCTGAATAAACTGATGCACAGGCAAATTAAATGATTTGGAATCACACAACTGTTTGAAGACCAGGCAAAACAAAATTTATCATGTTTTCGGTTCTTCTGCTTCCACCATCAGTCTTACTGACCACTGTACTTGGCATCTGAAGAAGAAATATCATTTGTTGAACGACAGTACAAGCATTAAGCATGTATGTGCTTTATGCTCGTATTTCGATCTGCATTCATCTCACCTAATTCTAGAGATTTAACTGATAGGTCCCTTCCAGGTGCTTTTGTCACTGGGGAACGAGAGACAATTTCAGAGCTTGATTCAGACACCAGGCTGGTGAACACCCTTCCCAAAAAGTACCTCCCCCTTTCCTTCACTGACTGCAAGAGGAACCCAGACCAACTACACTGGTTAAATGTCTAATATTGAATGGGGCAGTTCAGAAATAAGCCTCCTGCTTTATCAGCTGCCAGATCTCCAATTCCCAGGAGTTAACACAACGCTATGCAAAAAGACCAAAAAAAAAGCTTATATGTAAAACTATAGCACAAATGTAATAGTCTGCAAATCCCAAACCAGAAGCCTGAGAGAATACATAAACAAAGGTGCAGAAGATTGGGGTTGAACAGCTTGCAAAGTGCAAGAGAAACGTTAAAAGACATCAGCAATACCATTAGAAGCACATAGAACAAAAGAAATTCAAGCCAGAAATAGCAAGAAGCTTATTTCCTTCGTGATTCACAGAGCATATTGCAAAACTGCAGCGAGTTGGCATAAATTTGTCAATTTAAGCTCTAGTAGGAAATGTCTGATAGCAGGAGATCAGCCTTAAGAGGGCAGAAGTAAAATGAACTAATATGAAAGGCAGGAGGTGAGAGACAGCAAAAAGAGCTGCTGTGAGTATTCAATTTGGTCTCTTTTACTATTCTTTCAAAACTACTCCCTTCTCTCTCTTTTTCTCATCACGTACCCTGCAAGTCTCTACTTAAATTGCATCCTGAGCACCATTCCCTGTTTGTCTGACCCTTGCACCAGCACAATCAACCCAGGGGAGGAACACCCCCACCGCGATGCCTGTGTTTGCAGGAAACAAAGATATGCTGGAGCAACACACCGTTTCTTTCCCATTGGATAAAACATTAAATCTTAAATTGCAAAGGAGTTGAACAATGCCTTGCAGCACATGACATCACTGCGCTTAATCATCGCCAACATTCTTGCAAGTTCACTCAGGGCTTAAAAAGAAGAATTCACTTCACTTCTGATAACGGGATCTTTAAGATTTACTTGTACACATATATTTTGTTAAGAGACTACATTCCAGCACCATTTCTTAAGATATTCTTAACACCATCTAGCAAAAGCTCTGTAACCCAACACTTATGAAATGAGCTGTCAGGCATAAAGTATGCCAGAATCTCTTAAGTCCACACACAGCAGGACACAAAACTAGTAGCAACTGTACTGAATTACAACCAATAGGAGAAGTCACAGGTCACCGAAGCCACACAGAGCCCTGCTATAGCCAACAATGAAACTTAATGTACTTTCCATGTCCAGAACCATCCGCTATAGAGCTTCTGTAAAACAGATTAATGATAATAGCAGCAGAAACTAGAAAAGAAATGCAAGAAATGGAAGCCTGGCCAATATTCCATTTGTAATTTGTCACACTATCACACAATAAGACTTCAGCGAGAATGTGTTGCCAATTTACAATTCAAATAAGCTTCCTTGAATTTTTAAAAGAATGGACTGTACACATCAGTCAGTATGACACAAAAATGCCCTGTCAGGTTAATTTTAAATGCATGTTTTATTCGCTACTGTTAACTAATCACTATCATTATTTGTGATTTTAAAAAGAGGCAGCTATTATTAAATAAAATGCAACTCCTGATCCCTAACTAGAATGGGACTTGTTTCTGTAACCAAGTAGTACTTCCTAATTTACAATATTTTGACTTTACACTAGCTAGTTATATGGTAATTTAATTTTTTTTTCCATGTAAAAAACCCCCAAGATATTACCAGCAAAAGGAGCACATTTGGTTAGGGCTTTACATAGGATCTATAGATATATATATATTCATTTACTTCAAAGGTCTATTGATCAGGCCAGGATTAGTAAAAACAGAAAGGTTTCTTTTTGTAAAAAACTGTTTACCTATAGTTGATGAAATTCCTCCTGGCTGTGAAATTCAGCAGATGGACTATCAGGGGCTGCATTTGGCCTACTGCAGACTAGACAGTTTCTGTTGGAAGGTGCAGTGCTTTGACGATGCAGAAAATAAAGCCCATGCTGTTTCTATGTTCTATTAAAAGGAAAGCCATTAAGATGGTAGTTAAGTGGTCAAGGTCTAAAATTAGACTTGCCACAAATGCCAGTGGCAGGAAAAATTCTTAATATTTAAAATATTGCTTCATAAAACAAAAGTTACACTGAGTTTCAGGGGAAAAAAAGCAAAAAGCCATAGAGCCAAAAAATCATTTAAGTACTTAAATGCATACCAGGCTGTAACCACAAGAAGTCAGTGGCTCTTGCCCCTTGCATCTTACAACTAAGCATCTACTGCTCCATCAGCTTGGGGTTTATCTCTGTAGGACTCTGTTACTGGAAAGACTTCATGTCCTGAGTTGTGCTGAAAGCAGGGCTGGTAAGACTTGAAGTTGCAAAGGACAATCTGTGGGGTACTGTAAAATTTCAACTTGATTTTGTAGCACCATGAGATATCTCCTGAAGCTCCAGCCATATTTTATTTAGGTGAAAAGAGCTGCAAAATTTCTCCTTCTTTCTTTGCCATATAAATCTCTGACTATCCTGTTTCTTCTGTGCTCCACAGACTGCTGCTCCCCAGTTACCATCAATTGGGAGTTACGGCTACACTCCATCTGCATCACCAAAATGATCTGTCTTCAAAATAATTAAAGGATTGCTGCTGGGGGCTCTCTAGGGGGAGGCAGAAAAGAAGAGGCAGATTAAAGGGAGGTTTATTTTTTGCCCAGATCATTTCAACGATCCAATTCACAACAAAGCCTCAAAAACCACTGGGCTGCTGCAGCAGAGGACAGGCAGGGATGTGGAGTATGTGGTTGGGATGGGAGTGCCTTCAGGTGGCTTCAGTGTCATGGAAAATACCACCAGAGCAGGTGGATAGCTCCACCACAAGTTAAATAGTCAATACAACATGTAATTAGGTTTCCTCACAGCATCTGCTAGGAAAACCAGAAATGGTTCATACCTTTTTTTAGAGCTACCTCATATACAGGGGTACCTTCTACAAAGGTTAACTGCAAGATTCACGCTACCTACCTGGGAACTGCAGGGATCCATTACTCCTCTTTGTGAGTAATATCTTAAATCAGACTGTCAAGTATATCCAGATATCACAGATCAAGGGTTTGGGGGCTTTTATAAAAAAGAAAATGGAAACCAATTTGAAAATGAACTTTATTGCCAAAGGTGGAGAAAAGTACTGTGTTTCTATTTCAAGGACAGGAAGAAAATAAAGGACTATATGGAAAAAGGTATGCATGAAATTTAGAGAAAGATGTTATTTTGCAGTGTCTTTAGGGGAAGTTACTTACAAAGGGACATAACAAGGTATTGAAAACCAGGAGGATCAGCTGGCAGTATGATGAACAACATGTAGTAATTCATCAGACTATGTAAACCCAGAGTCGTTTTACATTAAAGCAAAATTAGCAAAAAAAACCTGATATCTCTTTTGAAAGAAGGTTTGTTTTTTTTTTAACCTGCATTTGATCACTGATTTATATTCATATACAGCTTACAACAGGAAAAGCTTCTGAGTCTGTCATATGCAACACTTGACTAGAAACAGAGGAGATTTAAACACAGGAAAAAAGTTCTATTGAATCAAAGTGTAGATTATGTACACAATTAATATCCTATGTATTTTCCAGAGTAGGATTAGTAACTGGGAACTCTGAAGTATTACTGCCAGTTCTGATACTGATTATATTCTGTGTACTTTGGCAGGTCACATAACCTTTCTATCTCTGACTGTAAAATAAGGATATTACTTATCAGCCTCACAGAGATGTTGTGAGGATTAGTTAACGCTAGAAAAAGGACATACAGTACTTTACTAAGTAAAATCCATCAGAAACACATGCACAGTAAATGACACCAAGTAATCTGACCTAGAATTTAATTCAGTTATACTCTATGATAGTCAAAGTCTTTTGGATAAACAAAAGTCAACTTAAATTTCAACCAAAACTGGACCAAAATCTAAAATTAATTTTGAGTCAAGGTTCAAAAAGAGGCAATTTTTTTAAAAGGTTGCTCATATTATCTCTCTCTCTCTCTCTAATTTCTGGTTCTAACTTGTGGTCGTGAGCAGCAGCTCTGATACCCTGTAGGAAAGCTTGTTCTTGTGGTTATTTCTGGCACATCCTGCAGGTTCAAGAGAGGTCTGAGTAGCTTAGCTAAGCATCTCAACTTTGGGGTACTTCTGCAAACTGAGCCGAAGCCCATGGCATTTGCCAATCACTACTTGTAATGCTTTTATGCTCTCCAGTGCAAGAGTTTTGCAAAGAAGAAAGTCTTCACGTTGTTTAAAAGCATTAAAGGCAAAGTGAGGGCAAGAAAATGAGAACTGCAACTCCCTGAGGTGACATTTCAGGTGGAGACTGAAAAAGGGTGGAGTTCTTAATCCTGAAATTAGGCTTGTAATAACTTCAGTGCATTACCACCTGGAAATGTACAGTTTTTCAAATACACTAATGTAGCAGATGAAGAGCAGTGCTATTATTTCAGGGCTACAGAGTTCACTATTCAGTAAAATAAGGAGGCCAGCTTATTTACTGGTTCAAGTTCTGTTTTCTGTAATGCTTTTATTCAAAGGTTTCATGGTTTATACAGCTGCTCTATCGCCTGATGCCTCCTCCCCACCAGGGGAGGGTTCAGAAAAGGAGATTAATGGGTTTAAATAGAAATATATTTAATAAAATATATTAATAACTACATTTATAATAATAACAATAGTAATAAACTGATGTTCATAACAGTTATAATCTAAAATACACAGATTTATACTCAGCCGATATTGCAGGGGAGTAGGCCTCAGGAGTAGGATGGTAAACAAGTCCCTCTTGAGATGTCAGCCACGGAAGAGGGAGCAGGAGGGAGAGGAAGAGGCAGAGAAGGAGGAAGAAGGGCCATCCTCAGCAAACTCCCCAATTTATAGTGAATGTGACGTTGATGGTATGAATAGTATTAATTGGTCAGCCAGGGGTCACCCTGGGGTTGACTGCGCTAGGTTTCTGTTCCCCCCCAGTCTCTGCAGCTTTATCTCAAGACCATGAAGACCTTGAGCACTATGGCAACCTGCATACCAGTATTAGCTGAAACCTATAACAAAGCTTTTATCAACTTTGTTCCCATGAAAATAGAGTGTTGTAGTTCTTACAAAATTGCAGTTTTCCCCAACAGAAAACTGAGTCTAAAATTCTGTCCTACAAAACCAGGACAGAAGGTTTCCTTGAAGCAGTAAGACAATCAAAGGGAACTTGGCATTCAGACTTGTAAATGACAGCAGCTTTGCTACCTAATCTGAAAATCACTCCTTTCATAGATCTGAATCAGAATTAAGGTTAGATTTGTGTTGTTTCATAACTAGAGAGAGTTCTGATTTTTCAAGCAATCTAATTTAATGCTGTCACTGCAGGGAAAACACATGTGCTTTTTATAACTTTTTTTTCCAGGTAACTATTCCAACATGTATCAGGTTTTAGCAATACCTTCTCTAAATCATAATTTTTAATTATTTAGCTCATTTTTACAAACATAAGTCTCACAAACAAACCAGATCTAGATGTGTGGCCCATTTCACCAGTGCAGTCTACAGATGGAATTTTTGATCCTTTGCAGATAAGGTCTTCGTCAACTTCAGTGGAGCTAACATGTCACCTGTCATCACTATACTCAGTAAAACAGTAGTGAAATGTCCTTTTACGTTGTTTTCTATCATAACTGATATATCAATATAACAACAAAAATCATTACCTTTTTTCAGTTACATACTCAGTTCCTCCAGCAACATACCCAAATTTTGGTTCTCATAGAAGTCAGTAGGACCTCACAGATTCATTCACAGAAGAGAACTATGCTATTCATAGTTCTGTTCTCACTTGGCCAACATGAGGAATTTGTTCTTATGAGCTGTGTTTCCTAAATGCTGGCACATTTAAAAGGTAGCTGTGCCCAGTGAAAGGTGTTAGTTATCAACTGAAAGACTAATTTGATCATCTAGTGCAAAAAACAGACGAACAAAAAACCAAGACAAACAGAAAAGGAGAAGAAAATGCACGTGGGCATATATTCCAAACATGTCTCCAAAATAAATCTATTGCAATGTGCAGTATAAACATGCCTTGTATTTATAACTTATTTTCAATTTATCTTTTGGTTAAATATAAGCTTATACACCTAATGTATTCAATCACTCACTTTGCTATTCCATTTTCTTTCTCTCTTCCTCTCTTGGCAGATCACAATTTGGCCTTTTGGGATTTAGTCTGAATGTCTCATAACTATTCAGTTCCTTCTTCTCAACATTTTACTCTCCTTTCTGACTCGACAGTCTTCTTCACCTATTTGTCTTACTCTTGATCTCCCATTTCCCTCATCCTTCCTCAGTATACTTGTCTTCTATTTCCTTTCTTATCAACGGTATTTACATGCTGGGCTTGAAAGTTTCCCGAAGGCTGAATGAACTGTTTGCTGTGTTGCTCTGATTATGAAGTACAACAGACAACAATACTAATAAAGCTAAGATAGAGTAATTCAAATCTGTTGAAGAAAAAACTAACAACAACAGAACACAATGGAATAATCATTCCCTTAACTCAGTGATTTCCCTGCAGCAGAAAAAGGCTTTCTGGATTACATACAGAACAACCTTGGCACAGCTTCATATAAGTGCTGGGGCCTACTAAGGAAATGTTTGATATAACGCCAACAATGGGCAATAAAACTGAAGTAAATCAGATACTAAATGGGCAGGATGCAGCTTTCTTTCAGGGCTGTACAGCACCTAGGACACTCTCATCGCTACCAGATTATTTTTTTAAGGTTTTCTAAAAAAGTGTTATCCATACTCAAAGTCAGTTTCCTTTTCCATTAAGGTCTAGTTTGCCTGTTTCTGATCTAAAGACTCTGTTTAAAAATACAAAACAACGGGTCCTTCATTACCAGTGATATAATAGAATACATTAATTATTGCTCTTTACTTTATAATTCATTTTATGCAAAACCAAGACAATGTATCTTTTGTTTATAATCTTGGATATTCAACAATGGTTTCAATTAAAGTCTTTTGTTTATACACATATGGACTTCTGAGATTTATTTCCTACAAACAATTGTAATATTGTGTACTGTATGCATAGTAATCTGAACTCTGAGGGCCAAATTCAGCTCTGTTGCAGGTGAGCGTAAATTGAATTTGTTCTGATTCTGACACCCACACTACCGGGCCAGAGGACATAGTGAGCTTAACTTCATTAAGTTAAAGTCCTAAAAATAACCGATCATTTAGACTAGATTTCTGTATAAAGCGAGGGATTACATTTCACATAATGATCTCTGTAGCGAGTCCAATACCTTGCATTTGTCAGAATTCTTGCGGAAAGGCATTCAGTCTTGATCTCAAGTATCAAAAACTGGACACCCACCTTCCCATTCCAGCAGTACTATTTTCAATGGGCACCAGTCATCACTACTGAAATGTATCCCTTACTTCTCACTTGAATGCATTTAATTTTGACTTTCAACACAACTGGCACTTTACTTTCAGAACACGCAGAGGAGAGTGGTGGCTATTAGTACCCAGTATTTTCTTCCTGTGAAGATACTTTAATGCCATTTATCAGTTCAACTTCCAGTTTCCTTGTTGTTAAGATAATCAAATAACACTCGAAAGTTCTGTTCCTCTCTAGAAGATATTTGCCTCACTGAATAATTCTGTGGCTCTTTCCTGCTTGTCCCTTAATTATTTTTTCATTGTTTGTTAGAAACATTAGTAGTTCTCTAGCTAATAAAATATGATGCAATGGAGGAAGGTCTGGATTTGGATTTCAAGCCATTTGCGATCAAACATATGAAGCCATATTGTAGAGAAGGCTAATTGCATTTCAGTTTATTTCCATTACAGTCATTTTGTCCTCTAGAAGGGCTGCAGAGAAAGCTGGATTGCTTTTACACTGTTAAGTAAGACAACTGGAAACAGTTTTAGAAAAAGGCTGAGACCACAGAGCACAAATGACAATGGATCTTTGTGTTACAAAGGTGTTGTTGAATGTTTTACTTCCCATAGAGTGTTCACAGAGCTGAGCCCATGGATCAAGTAGAGAGCAGGGTCCTAAACGCTATCAGAGGAAGCCAGCAAGATAAATGCCGTTTTCCTTTTTTATTGGTCATGCTGGGCATGGCCTATTATCTTTAAATGGACTGAGCAGTTACTGTAGAGAAAAGAACAAGGATACTATCTCTACTCAGGCTTGTTATAGTCTCCAGGGCAAAGACTGTGAGACACCACTGATAAAGCAACTGCAAAAGCTAATGTCGCTTCTCTGCAGACAAGACAGAAAAGGCAAATATTTAAAATGTGGTAGTTCACAAATTGCAATCATTCCCACCCCCATCAAAAATCCATTAACAAGGAAATTTTTCAGGCAAGTAAACTCTGCCCTAGGAACACATGTTCAAGATTTTTTTTTTCAGACTCAACCTAAATTAAGGTCAGTGACCTTAATCCCTTCCACTGTGATTGCCTTGTGCACTAGGAATGCAATAGGATAGAACAGGCTAATGAATGAAAAACTCATTCACCTGCAACTCATATGCATTCATCTCATCCCATCCCATCCCATCCTGAAAGATCTACCTACTTACTATCACCTACTCTGAATGCATCCTGTAACATACTTGTTTCTCTCTTCCCTCTTTTAGGCCTTTGCTCCAGTCTGTGTAACTGGTCTAGTTCATCAGCTGATATAAAGCAATTTGATTCAATTCAGTGTAGTGGGGCTGCAGCAGACCCCATCTCACAGCCCACTGCTGCTGGCAATGCCCCTGTTCCCCCTGCCACCCAGTCTTGTGATGGAAAGTAAGCAGGCAGGACTCTCTGCACCTTGCCATCTATATTGAGGTACTACTTAGCTGCTTTCAGCTCTTGCTCCATAACATCTCAATTCTTTCAATTAAATCATTTCTCTTAATTTATATTTTTTAAAACTCATTCAGATACCTACCACTGTCTTCTTTTCCTTTGTAAGAGCAACATCACATCTTACCTACTCAAAACACAAGTGCTAAAGAATACTTTCTCATTCATCACTCTGACCACCTCAGTTTCCTTCTCCAAGCACATCCCATGTACTCCTCCTCTAACATATAAAACTGAAAATGTTTTTTTGAGAAGGAAAATTATTTTCCTTCTGAAGACCTGAACACCTGATCACATACTTTCTTCAGTTACAAAGAGTGTTAAATTAGAATGAAACCTCCTGTGAGAAGGCACAGTGCCTTACTATGTTCTGTAGTATAATAAGTTTCTAAATGCAATTTCATCTTCTGGATGCTACTGCAATTCCAATTGCCCTTACACAGCAACAGTCAAAGATTACAGCTTGTATTTTGTTGTGATAGTGGGGACAAGGCCACCTATGCCAATGCAGAAAGGTGAATGCCTGTCTGCTGCACCCAGGCAACAGTGGGCCAGGCGGGAAGGCAGGAGACTTGGACCTTCCTCAATTCCAGCAAATGGGTAGCTATGATCTGTCTTTGGGTAGTTTAACCAACACTCCCTTTCTGACTGTCTTCACCCTCCACTGGACCTTTGCAAACTGAGGAAGACGGAAATTTTCCAAAGTATGTAATCAGAAAATAGCAATTCACAGTACTTAAAACCTCCCATGAAAATGCACCACTTAGAGGACTACGTTCATTGGGATCAGGATGTAGCTTCTACACAAGAGGGCCAGAAGAGCTCTGTACGGCAGGAGATGTCTTCAGCTGCAGCTGAAGGAGGTTTGGATCCTTGCTCTTGCCCATCCTGTGACTGTCACTATCCAGGTGAATGTCCAAGTACTTTAGTAATCCAAAGAGCTATTTTTCACAATATATAAATAAAGATAAATCTTTAGGTTTTATTTCAGTATCAAAAAAACAAAGTCAATCCTCAAAGTTTTTTCATTATGGTTTTTGTTTTAGACAGCTACAGCTGTGCTGTGACTTTGAAAGTCCTCTGGACAGATACGGTATCAAGTGAATGAGAAAACTAAAGTGAGGAGAATCCTTTTATACTTATTCTTCATCCACCTCTAAGAAAAAATTGTGATATCTTCTTTCAGATTTTTTACTGCAGATTTTTGAGTTAGCAGGATTTGCCAAAGTTGCTCCTAAATGTTCGCATCATGGAACGAGTGCTAGCAGCCCTTCCCAGACACAGGGTACGTGTTATGTTCTTCTCAGACACATGTTCTAGGTTTCATAGGCACTCCCTCCACTTTACAACCACACACTGATAGCCATGTACTGACCCATGACAAATTTAATCACAAGAGTTTTACAATATTTGAGCCTATGGATTACTTAGAAACTTTGCATTAGCATATGCTTCAGTAAACCAATTTGAAAAATGCTACTTAAGGACTGTCTTTATTCTCACATGGACGCTCTGTCATACATGCTTAACATAAAATACAGTTCTCAAAGTAAGTTACCATGAACTCACTGGAAACAAATAAATATGTTTTTTTATTGAACTGACAATGGAAGCAGCTCACTCCTCTGAGCTGCCAAATGAGCAACTCAGAAGTCATTTGTCATTGTCATTTCCCAAGACAGTTTATCTTCTTAGCAACAAAATGGTGAATCTGAAAGCAAATGTGGTCCAAAAGTCATGGGCCTCTCTCTAGTCTGGAGATCTGAGTCGGAAATAAGCGTAGAAGTTGTGATTATATTTACATTTAAGGAGCCTGATCCTTTTAAGCTACCTCTGAAAGTCCACTACTTGATTGTTCATCTCCATTTCTATTAGAGATCACAACCTTTTTGTTGCTGATTCAAAATTCACTCTGTCAAATTACTGGCAAGTGGCACTGAATTGCAAAAAGTGCTATATTAATACAGATTATGCTGATTAATAAGATTACAAAAAATTGATTCAATGGTACTCCAATTTATAACTCAGATGACAAGGAACATACAGAAAGGCAGATTTGCACTTTTCAGCAGAGCTGCAGTTCACGAATGGCAATACTCAGGACTCCTACATGTTTTACTTCCTTCTTAATGGGCATTTTTGCATAGTGTCTCTACCCCAGTTTTCAGTAATTTATGGTTTAATAGTTATCAAGGCTTTATTACATATGATGGTAGCAGACCTTGAAAAACTCCAATGCAATTGCTTTTCAGCCCATGACTCAGTTCCTTGAGAGTTTTTCAGTGTCATAGGTTTGGATACTCCAATTAAACCAAATTAGCTTTTCCTGGGCGGGGG
>NW_010173821.1:0-18223 GCF_000695765.1 Mesitornis unicolor
TGCAAGCCTCCAGTTGACTGGGACCTCTCCATCCCAGATACCAGTCTTGCTGATATCTGAATCACTGACTCAGCATATTCAGACTTTGTTTATTTTGCATTTTGCTTTCAGAAAGATGTTGTGTATGTGGTTTGGCATTTTATTGACCAAGAAAATGTATTCATATAATCAGTGACAAACCTGCACTAAGAGGTAAGATTAATTAAAGTGTCTGATAAGTATTAGTCCAGAGGTAGAGGAGAAGGTAAACGAAAGATATAAACTTTATATAAGGAGAATAAATACATACTAAGTCCATGGCAACACTAAAAGATTGCTATAACAAATAATGTATCCAATCAAATTAAAAGATAAAGCTTACTAAAGAACAGAAGTGTATAGGTGTAGAGAGAGAGAAAAAGTTAGTCACAAAGTCTAAGTCACGTACACCAGGTAGCTACATGCCTGGAAGCAAGAAACTCAGCACTGGGTGAGGTGGCAAGCACTGGGCAAGGTGGCAACCATCACTAGATCTGTATCTGGTGTTATCTGAATGCCTGGAGGAGTGTGAGATGAGGTGGAGGCCTCATGGTCCCAGTCCCCCATTTCTTTCCCCCCCAAACAAAGGAGCCATTACCTCTACCCATGTAGGTGTGAATGAACGGACTTTGTGACATTAACATAACTGATAAGGTTGTCTATAGTCATCCCCACCCGCATGTATGCCCTGGTGATGTAATGCAGAAATTTGAGTAATAACTAAAGATAAACACCCAGGTGGTCTAATCCAGTCAGGCATCCTCCTGCCTGCTGTCACATACATCAGGGGATAAAACCCCTAGGATTCATGCTAGAAAGGGGGAGTTACTTTTCCAGCCATGGAGTGATGAGAACCTTCCCCCTTGGTCGGAATGCTGCCCTTATTTGGTGGGACAGGATGAACTCGGAACTATACCGATGAACTGGACGGATTGACGAATTCGCTTCCTCTCCATCCCCACCACTCGGGTCACTTTGTGGGTAAGATTATTTACCTCAGCTAACGCTGAGTGATATATTTTCTCCTCAGGTTCATATAACCTGAGTGTATTTTATATTTTTCCTCAGGTTCATATTCCTTGAGTGTATTTTATATTTTTCCTCAGGTACATATTCCCTGAGTGTATTTTATATATCTCCTCAGGTTCATTTCTAAGCTTCTCTGAGTGTATTGGTTTTGCTCCACTGTATTTCTGTTCAAACAGGCTTGTCTATTTGCCAGGCAGCCAGGCTCACTGTGGGCAAGTTGTTGGTGGTGGTGTTTGTGTGTTTCATAGTGCATTGTTGTTGGTATTATATTAATTATAAAACCTTTAGTGTACCTGTAGTTTTTCAATTTATCACCGGCAATCCAAAAGAACCTGTAAATGTTGCTGTAAATAAACGATTACTATTTGTTTCCCTATTTGCGTCTGTTGCATATTCGGTGTTGGCCTCACAAGACTGGATTTATTTTCCCCATTTTCGCAACAGTAGGGGGATTTCAAATGATCACTTAAAAGAATATTTTGTTTCTTTGTTTTTAAGGAAACCAAAAGCATCACAAATCATATATGCAATGAAGGTAAAAAATCAATCTACTCACTACTAAAGTAGAGCAACTCTGGTGAGAAACCTCTCTGCTGTGTGTACAAGGCAATGCTAGAGAAAAGGTTTATTCAGGAAAAAACATGCTACAGTAATTTGAGATAGCAAAAATACTTTTTTTTTACAAATGATAATTTATTGTCTAATTCATATTCTGTCATTATTTAACATGCTACCTTAATCCAGAAGATGTCTGGGAATATTTTATGCTTCCAGTAATAAATTAGTAACTAGGAGAGTATTTTTGCATTAATTTTCAATTTTTAAAGGATTTTCCGGCCATCTGACTGTTACTGTCTATTGATCCACTGCTGTTACATGTGCAAAACTATTTCAAAGCTAGTTATGTACCTTGTTGTTTTCTTTGAAGATATTTCAACTAATTACTGGCAGACAAACTGTGAGTAGCTTGTAAGATCTGATGCTGTAAGACCACAGCAGTATAGTTGCTCTAGTACTGTAGTCTTGTCTACAGTTTCACTTCCTTTTATAAGCATCTGCTGCACATCACACTTCAGACTAGAATCCCAAAGTACACTTGATGTCCAGTTCAGTGAAATACAGAAGCCTTTTCTTGCCTAAAAACCGTCAGTATGAAAATCCATGACTGATGCTTACTTTTCCTGGAAGCGGAAGATCTGAAGTGTTGCAAGAAAGGCAACGAGTCAAAAAACATTGTTTCCAAGGGAATAATACCTACGGAGACTGTAGGGAACTGCATTAAATAGAAAGAAAACACAAGAGATGAGAGCAACAATTAAAAAAAATAATTAATGTTCTATTTCAGTAATGCAAGGTTTAAAGGGATAGTCTTTGAGTTTGGCACATCTCCTGATTACTGCACATAGAGGGAATGGATGTAAAGCTCATGGATATGTATGCTCATCTAATGAACTCTGTAGCATCCCTGTCATGACCACATCATCTATCGATTCCAAATAAACCCTTTAACCTCACAACACATCCTGCCACAACAGACATTGCTTAACTGCCGTTATTCTTCAGGGACTTGAAGCAAAAGTCAAAGGAAAGAAGGAAGTTAGGCCAGAGCCTTTTACTATAAGTGAAACAGGTAGAATTGCCTGTCACTAAGCATGCTAAGGGGTCTCACTTAAAAAGTTCTTTCAGGGTGTATCTAAATTGTTATGTCAGTTTGGACTCTCAGTTTCCCTAATCACAGAAACTAGATTGGTTGTAGCTCTTACTTTGGCTCTGGGTTAAAGCAAGCCAGCTACTTATTTGCCAGCCAGGAAACCTAGGCTTGAAAATGAACTGTGTCACACTTCATTCCTCTGACTACAGACCTAACAATGGGCTTAAAGGCTCAAGTTAGGCTTCAGTCTAGGATTCTACACATGAGACAAGGGAAGACAAGAGATACGAGGGTCCCTAGACTGTATTGGGAATATTAACCTCAGCTCCAAGAACCCTTCATAACAGAAACCCTGGAGTAAGAATGGTATGTTTAATTTCATACTTATGTGTTTTGTGAATGCTGATGGAAGAAGAGCCACCAAAACTGGTTTAAACACATTAACGATCAAACACTGTCTTGCATAAAATGAATTAAGATATCAGAGACCAGTATTTTTGCAGTTCTAAGTTCTTAATTCATACAACTCAACCTTGTTTCTGTTTTTTAACAGGACCCATAACAACTAACTGCTTTTACATTTATTTTTCTATTCATATTTGACATAAACTATCTGAATGGGCTGTCAAATGGACACATGACAAAAGAATCTGACTACAATGGTTTCATTTCCTCTGACCTAAATGGAGAATTTCTATGGCCATCCAACCTAATCATCATTAATTTTTTTCTTATTTTAAAGACTTATGAAACCAGATTTTGTCTTTAAATGAATTTTTACATCAGTATATTTTTGTCAACTGCACTCAGAATTGGATTTCTATCATGCCTGAGTAATAATCCAGAGGAACCTCAGTCTTCTATTCCCAGCAAATTTTCAAATTGTGATGGGAGCTTTCATTTTATGTGTGTAAAAAAATTACTGCTAACAGCACAGCATGCCTCCCAACATTAACACCTATCCAGAATTGTGTTTGAAGGTTAGGCACATACCCTTTGCTGAATGTGAACTGATGTGTCTTGATTAACATTATTTTTTTCTAGTTTCTTATTCCCTTTTTTTTGTGCAGGGCTGTTGGCTGTCTCTCAATGGAATAGATTGTTTTAGCTTCCTTTTCCTCAATAATCTCCTTTGACATGGAGTTGTCAACCTAATCCACAGGAATCTTTCTGTTTTTCATGTATCAGCCTTACCTCATGGGAAGGAAACAGGCTGGATATGCATGAGCTAAGGTTTTAAAACTAAAGCAAAGATGTCTGACTCTGATTTCTTAATATGCTTTATGGAAAGACCTTTCAATGTGGCTAATGTGCTGTCTACCAAATGCACTGCAATGTCTTTATTAATAATTCAGGTGAAATTACCAGGCTAAGGCAAGTACTATGGTTAATGATACAGGTGTGACACATGTTCAGTGTTGTCATGGTTTCTGGAACCTACATAAGTTGTTCTCAAATTCTGTTTGATACTGGGAACATGCCACTAGGTACATGAGATCTCCTTCCTAAATTGTGGGCTTGAGTTCTCATTTTTACATTTCGGTTGAGCTGAAAATGCTAGAGGTAGTAATACTGGAATATTACCTGGGTATGACAATAAGGGTGTTTAAACCTCAATGAGGTTGTCTTCAACCTTTAATGTGGAGCAAACAAATTTTTTCAAATCTACTAATCGGAATTCTGATATAGAAGGTAAGCAAGAAACCAATATACGGTGATGAAAAATTATCATCAGATTAGAGAGAACAACAATTACTTTTGGAGTTTATTTGTGATATCTCAGATCTCAGAAAAGGCTGCCAGAGAGAAGAAATACATTCCTATAATGTATCTAAAAGCTAGCAGTTATAATTACACTTTGGAATTCTCAGGGAGATTAAAAAGCCATTTGTGGCCTAATCACAACTTCCACAAGTTTCTGCAGAGGGAAAACATACCTAGAATTCAACACCACTCTGTCAAGCATTCTGTCTTTCCATGTAAAGAGTCTAAAATATCATGTATTTAAGTGCGTATTTAGGGGAACAAATATGTTTCCATAAGTTTTCTCAAATCCTTTCCAAGCATAATATATCTAATTATAGAATCATAGAATATAGTAAGCAGGGACATTGTTACTAGATCAGGTTGCTCAGAGCTCCATCAAGCCTGACCTTGAATATCTCCAGGGATGGGGCCTCCACCACCCCTCTGGGCAACCTGTTCCAGTGATCTACCATTCTCATGTTGGAGAACTTTTTCCTAATATCCAAGATAAATCTACCCTTTTCTAGTTTAAAACCATTACTTGTCATCCTATTGCTACATGCCCTAGTGAACAGCAATTCTCTAGATTTCTTATAGGCACCTTTCAGGTATTGGAAGGTCACTATAAGGTTCCCCCGGACCCTTCTCTTCCCCAGGCTGGACAACCCCAACTCTCTCAGCCTGTCTTCGTAGGAGAGGTGCTCCAGCCCTTTGATCTTCTTTGTGGCCATTCTCTGGACCCACTTCAGCACTTCAATGTTCTTTTTGTGTTGGGGACTCCAAAGCTGGACGCAGTGTTCCAGGTGAGTAGGTTTGACCTACTGTTTTCATTTTAGAAGAAATGAAACTAACCTGACCAGGTACATTGACTGCCCAGTATCTCTGGACTCCTCCTATAGTCTGTTGTGGTTTAGGCCCAGTGCATAACTGAGTACCGCAATGCCCCAAAAAAAGGCTAGTCAAAATAAGGACTGGGAGGGCTTCTCACCACTTAAACAGGTCACAGGCAAAAGACAGACTCATCATAAGGAATAAAAAACCAAAACAATTTTAATTTGTTACCAACATCAGAGTAGAATAATGGGAGATACAACCAGATCTTAAAGTCAAAACACCTTCTCCCCACCCCTCCCTTCTTCCCGGGCTCAACTTTTGTTCCTGGTTTCTTCACCTTCCCCCTCCTGCTTTGCCTTGAGGTGCAGTGGGATGGGAGTGGGGGTTTGCGGTTGGTCTTCCCGCCGCATCACATGCTTTCTTAGGAGTAGGGAAAAAAACAAACCTCAGCTCAGTGTCTCTCTCTCTGCTTCCATGTGGCCCCCTTTCCATAGGGGAAATGTCCTCAAAAGTCCAATATGGGTCTGCCCACAGCTGCAGTTTCCCTCACACACGAAACTGCTTCAGCCTAAGTCCACAAAACTCCAATCTGGGTCTGTCCATGGTCACAGTTCCCTCACACACAACCAGTCAACCCGGCTCTCGCCACGGGTTGCAAAGGGGAAACCTGGGTTCTGCGTTTTCCTCCTCCTGCCTCTCCTTTCAGTCCTTCAAACCAACCTTGTGTTCTGCAAAGTTGTTCTCCTCAGGTCCCACTCCTTTTCTTTGCTGCAGGTCTCCTCCGATGGTTCTGGAGTACCTGGCTCTATCTCTTTTTTTCAGGATGAGCTGCAGCAGGGCTTAAGCCTAAGTTGTGGTCGGGGCCGGCCAAGCCCAGCCAGGCAAGTCTGGGGCCGCGCCACCTGCACCTGGGGCCGCTCTGGTCAGGGCCAGTGCCACAGAGAGAGAGAGGCATGCCCTGCACCCCCTTAAATACATGAATTCACAGGGGCGCTGATTGGCTTGGCCCTGGTCAGAGGTGGGTCTAACAAAGGCAAAGGGGGAGCTGTTCAGGTAGCTTCTTAAAGGGCCATCTCCATAGCCCTTCCCCCGTTACCAAAGACACAACCAAAAACCCCCTCATAGAAAACCCAATACGTAGTCCCTCCACAGTGTTCTACATTTAATTCCTCACAAGGAAGACACTAAAAATATTTCAAAATTGCTAGTGGATGGAAGTCAGGAAATGGCTATATCTAAGTCTAAACAGGAATTTTTAAAGACAAGTTTACATAGTAATATAGCAAGTTAAAAAGTATAATGAACCTGTAATCAGACAATAAATATCGTTGATGCAATCTGTTAGATAAATTTTTTAGCTATAATTTGCAAGAAAATAATAAACCCCTCAGCAGTCCAAAGTTCACAGTTTCACTCCCCTCCCTTTTACCCAAGCAAAAGGAAGAAAATAATCACAACTCTGAAGTCCACAGAAACTAAAAAATTAAAGCACACAGTCTGAAGTGAACCATCTATTAGAGTAAATTGTTTCAATACCACTGTAAGCACTGAGCACTGGAATTGTCCCCATTGCCCTGAGTGTGATCTCTCTGAATGCTCTACAACACTTACTATAACACATTTCTAATATCCAATTCTTTTTGAAAATAAGATATGTGCTGCTTGAACTACTTTAGCAATTCAAAGTCACTTAGTCGCTTATACATTTCCTCTGTTTGAGTTTATTCTATGCTTGTATTGAATAAGACATTTATATGATTTGCAGATTGCTAAGCTGGAATACTTTCTACAATAATCTAAATATGTTTCATCTTTCATTTTTTTCTGCTTTCCTTGTTTGAGTCCCCCTTCCCCCAACTAGCAATATTTTCCTCTTCCCAGAAACAACCCAAAAAGTAACCTCTCCTTTCCCATAGTCTTAAAGCCTGAGGAAAAATAAATAGGAATGCCCAGAAACATGTATCAGTACCCCTGTTTGGCTGTAGGGTACTGCTGAGAAATGCAAAATTAAACTGTAACTAAACTATAGCAACCACACCGATCATGTAAGGCTGGTTAATTATAAGTTTTCCTTAGGTATTTGCTGGTGGAAAATATGTCATCTTCATGGTGTCACCTGCCAAGAAAAGAATGTGCCATCTCTGCGGCAAATCCTGCAGAAAAACTGTCCCAGTATTTATGCTTTAAAATATATCACAAAGACACTGACTCGTGGGGAGAGTAGAGCAAGAAGATAATCTAATACTGCCTAAAAAAGGAGAAAATCTCTTTTCAGAAGCTGCACTAGAGAATTTACCAACGTCTAGAACAAACTGTTGTGCATTTGCTTGACTAAATTGTAATTATTTTTCCAAAGCAACAGCTGGAAAAACACAGCAGTGAATCAAGATATGAAATGAATGAAATAATGGAAAATAAATATCTACTGAACTTTGTACATTAAAAACAGAAAATAAAATAAAGAGGCACTAAATTCTTTGTATCTTGGATATAACAAGAAGTCACATCTCTGGGTCAACTTATGGAACTAATTGACGTCACCACAGCTTTTTTTTTCTTCCATCTCTCCCCTGTCTATCTTTAATTGATAAAATGTCAACACACTGCAAATTCTAACTCCTGTTTAATTATACTGTTAGGAAACAAGTGACAGTATATATGGTGTTTAACTAGACTGGCTCTACAGATGTTCCATGATTTTTCTTCCTAAATCTATGACATTGCAAAGTACAAAAGCAAGCTAAAAGGATAGAAAAGGTAATGGAGAATTTAGATTCCCATGGGTACATTATCGTGCCAATGGGCTGAAGTGCATCTGTGCATTTCCCACTGAAAGATAGGCAGCTGAACACTTTGCACTTAGTTGAATGTGTATCTGTTTACCAGAAAGATCAACTAACAATCCAGGGCCAGGCTTAGATGCCTGAAAATTCCCTAAAAGCTCTGCAAGAAATGCTTCTGATTTTTAACCAACTAATGGTTGAAAGTGAGGTGTGCTTTGCACCCTAAGCAAAAATTCTTTTGAGCATTTTGAGCTACACAACAGCATAAGTGCTGAAAATATGGGTGAGTAGTGACCCACTCTTCCCATGCCTTGAAGAGTGCCCTATAGACTCTCCTCTCAGATGCATTTCTGTTCAAAGAACAGCTGAGGGAAGAGTATTGTTTCATTCAAGCACCTAGTGGCAACAGTTCACATCTTTGTCAAATAGAGGAATAGGCTTTGTTAACCTAGAGGGTTCGATCACACTTTTCCTGTATTCTGTATTATTTTGTTTGGTTTGGTTTGTTTTTTTTCCTCATGCTGCAATTTTTAGCTGTTCCCAAGATCATCCCCTACTCTGCTTGTATTTTATATAAGCAGACACTGGACAAGAAGCAAGGGAGTTGTTAAAGAGGAGGAATGAAAGTCTGGGGTCTAGAAGATGCCTTCTCAGATGAGCTTCTTAACTCTTTCACAACAGTTCGACTCATCTGTGGCCTCCTCCTTCTGCTGGCCAATGAGTGCTAGACTGCATGGCCAGCACGTGCAGCCACAAAATGACATACAAAAAGACAGCACCAACTACACCTTGCCTCATGCTTGAATGTGAAAGGTGTAGGTTTAAAAATCCCCAGACACAGACAGAACTAAGTAATCCCATGGGCAGAAGGGGACACTGTCGCTTCTCCCCAAGATTACAGAGAAAGCAGCAACCACTACCGCAGTATGTAAAATAAAATTAATTGGCCTCTGAAAAGTCAGATCAGACTATACCACTCAAGATACATACGCATTGCGTAGAAATCAACTACTCAGTCATGTTAGAACTGGCATGCTCTGAGTACATGTGTAGAAACACCTGTCCTTAGTAAAGGCACCTTCATGGAACTGCTATTAGATGGATCCAGATTTCTATATGCTATCTTTAAGCTCTTGATTCTTGTCCATAGAAAGGCCTGTAATTCAACCAAAACCAAATCCTCAGAGAAATAAGTGACTATTATTTCTGTTGCTACAATTTGGCAACTCAAATTTTATATGGTGATGTGTTGTACTTCAAATGGAAAAAGTATTATAATTGCATCACGCTGAGACAAACTTCTTATTCTGTAATATCATCAGTAATGTTGAAAATAATGAGCAACTTAGAAAATAAATAATCTCTATAAGATTCAGCACTTTATTTTTGGATATGATAAGGAGAAGACTGAAGTTTAAAGTAGTCAGTTCTTCTAAGTCATGACAACAGATGAACAATACTTGCCCTTAAAATTTAGAAGATATTTACAGGTCTTCTAAAAGCACATTCATTTTGCATGTCTTTTACCAATACTGTACCATGATTCATTAATCTTGGCTCATTAATCTATGATATCAATGCATGCTCTCATTATTTCTGTTGCCCTTTTGCAACAACAATACATTCTGTTGTTGTGCAGAGAATTAGAATTTGCTGGTGAAGCAGGCAGCAGACTGAGAGTCAGTTCTGGCACATGGGCATAACAAATTGGTATAAAAGACCACAAAGCCTTTTAAAAACAATCTTTTAAACAGCAACAAGCAATTTTTGATACATCAGAATTTAAGTCTTTAACTTGAGTACTTGAGATTAGGATATCTTTTAGTAGTAAAGAATTTGTGGATCAGCTAGAAGTGGATCAGATAATTTGAAGTGTTTAAATAAGAGACTACAGCAAGGACTTTAAGTCAGTATGCAGTAATGGTGTTCCATGCAAAGGCTCAGCCAGCAACTGAAGAACAGAATTAAAAAATCACACTAATTCCATTATAATAACTAATCACTTTTCTTTGCCTGATATTTTTAGATTCAAACATAAGTGATGGAATAGATCATTGTTAAAGAGTATACACAGAATTATTTATCAATCCATTCCAGGAATCACATTGAAATTAGGAATCTTTGAACACTGTTATGTGTACAGTGGGGAGAAAAAAAAAAAAAAAGAGTAGAAAAAATGCACCAAGGAAGTATTGGAGTTATACCTGAAACAGTGTGTAGTGTTCTCATTTTTCTGAGCATCATCTTTGTCCACAGGTAGTTGTGCTCATTTTACATTACTCTCAAAAGGAATGAGCTGAGAATGAGCAAGAACAACTTTTGCCATCTCTATTCTGGACTGGTGCTCGTTTCTGTGTAGCTTTGTACAAACACATAGCAGGGTTCTCTCAATTTACATCTTAAATTATAAGAAAGGTAATAGAAAACAATCACTTGATAAGATATAACATTCTCAAGGTCAGTTCAGTTTGGCTGATAGACAAAACCAGGAACTGAGCTCCAATTGTGAGTCACAATTCTGTGTCTTTTGTATGTGACTATTCTGTTTCCACAAGTAGTCTAAATCATTCAGCAAAACAGTGTAGATCTCATCACATTGATATGTGAATCACACTACATTGCACTGTGGGGACAGAATTGTAATGAAAGGTCTCAGTCACGCTTTCTTGACCAAAATAGATTCATTGAACATCAACCATCGAGTTCAGTCAATAGCTTTCACAGTTCTGTAATCCACCCAAATGGGCACTGGTTTCAATTTTCTTGGGGTTTTTTTGACAAAAAATAGCTCACTAAATGCTAGATGTGTTTCTGGGTAACTGAGAAACGAGTAGATTATTGTTGGAATGTTCCAATAGACCTCTCAGGGAACCTTCATATTCTGAGAGACAGTGGAGCATCCAAAGGGTTATTTTCAAAATCCCTGAGGGGAATTGAGCTCCCAAAGGGAAAAAAAAATCCAGGAAAAAAATCCTCAGTCCTCATTTTAAACCTCCTAGGTTAAGTGTATAGGAGACAGATAAATTTTTTTTGAACTTATCATATCATTATTATACCTAAATCATAGAAGGCCCATGAGCACTTGGTTTTCAGGAGGTCCTCAGCATGATAGTCTGTTAACAAGTTCTTAATGCCTTGCCAGGTCTCTGGATGCACCCACCCTGAACTTCTGTGACACTGAGGGGATAAACCCTTATCGTTCATTTTATGTTCCATCATGCCTTGGTCAAGGAAGTTAAAGAGTTATTCCAGGTGTTTTCCATTTACCTTTCACTTGAGCACTTCTCCCAATTTGTGACTCTTATAATTTATTCACTCTTAGTTTCACAGAAGGAGCCATGGTTCCAGTTCCCCTCCTGCATGTTGACCATCATGCAATACCACGAAGGAGGAATATATCTTCTTCTTTAAATATTGCCTTAAACCTGTCTGTCACACTTGAGCATTTCACCCATCATATGGATGCACCTGATGCAGTGTGGAGAAATACTCGTCTGCTTTACTATGCTGTAAGCACAGTTCCTGCACAGCTGCTAATTGTAGAAACAAATGCTATCAAGGAAAATATTATTTCAGTAAAGAAGATTTTACATGCAAAAAGTGCAAACATCATACTGCATATTACAAGTACCTATGTTTATATGAGCTCCATATGAACACCTTCTTTGCAGGAAGAATATGCCAGAGCAGATATTTATATTTCTATCAACATGGAATTAAATGTTTTGGTTCACACAACCTACCTCATCCATTACATCCCTGAGATTAAGGGAACACTACAAAAGTAATGTTCCATTAGCTTTTGCACATCACTTTTATTTATGGCAAATCTGTGTAGGTTTGAACCCTGAGGAAGAAAGACACTGAAGGACACATGTCAGGGCATAACCCATTTGTTCAGAGCAGAGCACTGGACTTCAAATGTTTTTCATCATTCTGTTTTGCAGAATAACTGACAAAAGACTTATCTTACTTTTCTCGAAGAAAGTATAGCATATTGTAAATATAGAGTTGTGCTTCTACCTTGGCCACAGTCACCAGAAACAGAATTTTTTTTCTTTTGATTGATTGCAATTGCACACATTGCTGCTATTCCAGGAGACAGTTCAAATCAGTAGTATCTTAACAAGCAAAATCCTAATGCAACAAGCAACATGCTGCAAAATGCACATGATTCTCTTTTCTCTGGTTGTATAATTCTGATACAAATCTGTAAAATCTTAATTGATTTGGGGCCCAGCTATATAGAGACCATTTCTCTAACTATAGTATTCCAAAGCAGTTTTGTTCATTGAACAATCAAACTCCCCTCTCTTTCCTCCAGCTGCATCATATGATTCGCAGCTGCTTGTTTTAAGCTAAGCTTCAGAATAATGGTAACCTGTTTTATCAAAATTTGGGACACAACTTTTCAGATTAGCTTCCAAATAAATTAAACTACAACAAGAAATCTGTCTGTGTATCAGAGAAATTAAAGAGAAAACTTTTATTTTTCTTTCTTGTGACTGGGGGAACCTAGGCAAGAAACTTCCACATTTAGGCATTCACAAGTCTTCTCTCAACTTCAGGATAATCCCATAAACATCTGAATCTCTTTGTGTCTCCATTTCTGCTCTGGGCACACATTCAGCTGCCTGAGGTTGTGGTTACATGGGCAACCAAGCTCTTCTAATGGCCTGTGGCTGCCAAGAATGGGAAGCTTTGCGCTTCTCTTACTTCCTCTCAAACAATCCCTCTCTCCCTGCTTTCCCTCCCACTTATTCCTAAAACAGATAAATAAGAGACATGAAACTGAATTTATCACTTCCCAGGAAACATCTGCTGGGGAGATAAATGTCCACTCCCCCTTTCTCACATTTAGAGGAAAGTGTTAGACTCACATTAGCTATAAGCCAGTTCACTACTCTTTCATGTTGCATTCCATATTCAAAGTATTAGCAGTGACACTGAGTATCAAGTTCAGTGTACTTCTTTTGTCATGGACTTCAGTGGGAACAACTCTAAACTATGTCTTATCAAAAGATTCAGAAATTTGTGGGCCACTTAGTGTATTTACTCTTTCAAAATATCTGATAACCCTTTCAGGCATAGATAAAGCACGCTTTTTATCAGGAGTGTTTGCTTTCCAAATATCTTCATTAATCCAAAATTGAAACAATATATTGAAAAGGTGCATCCATATCAGAGGTGGTGTTTTTCATCATTTAACTGTCTTCTTACATTGTTCTCACATTCTGATAATTAATATGGATCCTGCTGAGTCTGTAGGTCTTTTAATGATTTCATTATCTTTAGAAAAATTACATTCTCGTACACTTCTTTGTTCAAATACATTGTTTCTTCCTTTTTTTTCCCAATTTACTGATATCTCCACTTATTGACTATACGCTCCTAACAGTGGAATGAGATGAACTAACTTGTAAATTTATGGATTTGATAAAAATGCACTATTTTCTCTCTAAGGTTTTCCTAGTAGTTTTGTGAAGAAGTTAAGGCTTGTAAAATGTAGAGGACTGAGTCTACTCAGTGATCATAAATTATTATTTCAAGCAAATGAAGAAGTGCCGTTGTAAAATATTATATTTTATGATTCTTCTCTTAGAGAAGGAAGGTATCTACGTCTACAGGTAAGTGGTTTTGTTTTCTTGCAGCATTCCTATTCATTGAACTATTTCCACCTCCCCCCCCCCCGCAAACCCCTCCTTTAAGCTATTTACAAACTTGAAGTGTACAAAAGGCTTTTAATTAAAAGAAATGTTGGAGGATAGATTGACAGAAACCGCAGCTTGGCTTTAGTAGTTCAGAAAGCTCAGGATGTAGCAGATGTAGATACTATCACTGTTTTCCTTCTGTGGGGTTTTGATCTACTATCTGATGGCAAATTACCTTAATACTGAGTTAAGCCAGATGATAGGTGGAGTCTTTATTTCTCGTCTTGAAGCTGTTATGCTTTGTACCAAATACTTACATAGTCATTGATTAGAGAATGAGATTTAGCTCTTAGACAAATTGTAATACATTCATCTGCCCTATAGTTTAACCCCTGTGATGCCTTCATCAGGTACTCAGACAACAACAATGATCACAGGAAAACCAGCACCCAATCACAGCTGACAGCCCAGCTTCAGCATTTCAAAATCTCTACTCAGTATTAGCCATCAGCAGCTGGAGAATAAAGTTGTGAATATTCCCAACAGGTAACACTGAAGTAGATAAAATACCAACAGTATCCCCATGGCCATTTTGCTGTGCTAAGAACTAAGTATCCTTTTATTTTTCTTGCAAGTACACAAAATAAAATATAGTGAAGTAAAAAGGCCTGTCCTGTATATATGGGAAAAAATATTACATATTTCAGAATGACTTAACTTCTTCAAGCATAAACCAAAACAAAACCCAACATTTAAATGTAGGTCATTAATAACAAAAGTTCTTACTACATTATGAACTACAGACTGAACTGATTGAAGGCATATTCACAGTGCCTTGCCTAGGAAGTAATTTACTAGAAATAATTCAACTTCTTTTAAATTGGTTGAAAATAGATGTAACATAAATATTCTCTCCTTCCAGTTACATCAAGTGGCTGTGCATGTGTGCACATAGTCATAAGAGGTCTACTCATACTTTTTAATTACTTGATTAATTTATTTTAGAAGTAAACATTGCAAGAAAAATATCTACTCTATTCATATGGTGTAAATAAAACCAAAACTGAAGCTGTTTGTTTTATTAATAACATGTAACTAACCAGCAGTCAGTGAATTATGCATTCATGATAAGTAAAACACAATATTAGAAAAATAAACACCTAGAAATTTCTAAAATACCTTCTGTAATAAATCCCATTGATATTCCCCACCAAGACAGTCACACACACACGCGCGTGCGCACGCGCACACACACTCCACCTCACAGGCAGTGTAAGTTTTAATCACACCCCCACACCACAAGCACACCTTTCTGGGTATGTGGATTCCTCTGTTTCTGTATCCGCCTGCTGAAGGTGTAGGTTCTTTAGACTTATATGTGCTCATGACAGTCCCTATAAACCACGAAAACATATTCTTGTGGGAAAGCTCCCACCACGACTTCACGCATGTACATCAGAACTGTGGATCCCTACTTTTTGCACCCACACTGTCACTCCTCAAGCTGGATGCACATCCCCCATGGCATCTAATGGAAGGATACTCAGTAAAGTTGAAGTAGATATTGCAGTGTCAATGGGTTGATTTCTGGCAGTGTCAAACTAGGTTTTGACTGCTTCTCTGTTGCTTTCTTCTCTTTCCCCACTGTTAATTAATTTTCAAGCTTCTCGTGTACTTCTCAAGCCAATTTCTTTGTTTTTAAGCTGTTTAGTGTGGCCGATGGATGTCATCTTCTTTAGCATTGTCAGGTTGGGCCAAACTCCCTCTTAGACGGTTTTGGCTGTTCTGCTGACACTGTGTTACTCACCTCCTTACCTTATGTAGGCATTGTAGCCACTTTGTTGAGGGAGGCTGGGCAGGCACCACCGCAAACATAGTTAAGGAGCACAAGGAACTCTGTCTCCTCTTACTGGGTCTTCTCGTTTCCAATCACATGTAAAGTTTGCCTTGCAGTGAACATAATCACAAGTGATTTCAATGTATAATTTGTGAATAATATTAAAGTTGTAGTGGTCTCTCAAAGTCATTAGGCATTAATAGTCTCAGGACAACTTGCTTTTTGGAGGAAGATGGAGAATTCAAACTGGAACATTATTTGAAACTCTCAGTTAATGAAGCTGAACTTTTCTGTAGTATTCCAATTAATAAATGCATAAATTTACATAGACATTAATAAAGTTTTTCTCATTAATCTTATCACCATATGTCTTAAAAATAATAACATATACCATACTAGAACACAGGAACTAACCTTTCTCATTGAAAATCTCTTTCTTCAGATTTCACCTTTCTTTGATTCTATTTTTCTTTCATTTTTGATTAAATATATTCAATTATTTTTTCAGCTTGCTGGCAGAACTTGCTTCTTTCCCTCTTGTCTATTCTTTAGTAAAAACAGGGAATGATAGGTCATTTCCAAAATAAAGGATAAACTTGGATAATTCAACACTGAAAATAAAATAAAGACAGAAAATGCTTCATAAGGTATGTTGGTGTTAACATTTTGATGAAAAATGTGCATGTCATTTGTGGTTAGATCACACCTTTTCACTAGGTAGGAAAAGCTCAATTTTAATCAATCATTGGAGGTGGCTGAAATATAAATAATAGCTTCCTTTCGGAGGGAGTTGAAGAATGTTAATATTTTTGCATACCAATAGCTTTTTGATTAATTCAGATTTTAATTAGGATTGATTTTTATACAACTAAACACTATTCAGATAGTGGCTTATTTAAAAAACAAACAACAAACATTTCCTGTTTCTCATGTTGGAATCCTATTCTGCTGCTTAGAACTAGATGTAACTTTTCATAGTGATTGCCTTTTGAAATAATTTCCCTTTAACTTCTAAGGATTTTTATCATTAACCCAGACATTGGGGTAAGGAACTGAATTCATACAGCTAATGTTAAAGAGACTTGCCTCCAGGAATCAAAAGAAACAGCCTTCTTAAAACAATGGACATTTTTGTATGGTTCTGAACAGAGACTAGATATAAACTGTAAGATTATATGAAATATCAGCAGTTAACCATGACACATGTGACACGTACATATGGTGGAATTAACTCATCAAGAAGAGTTGATAAGGGTTGGATATTTATTTTCTAAGCTTGATGAATTATTTCTTTTCCAATATGTTGATGATCATCCTTTAAGCAGATACTCCTCCACCCTCAAAAGCACTCAGACTTGAAGATATACCTATTCTTATATAATACTCATATGAGATCATTCTTGGATAATTCATGCAAGACTAAGTACTCCTTTTTACAGTATTTAAACTATGGATTAAATCTTCAAACCAAATAGTAATAAAATAGAAACTAGAGAAAATTCAAGGTATTACTCATATGGCAGTGCAACATACCAGAGGAAATAACCTGGGGAAGAAAATTAAAAATTACACAGACATCACTTTCACAGTGGAAGCAGTAGTTTGGGGAGAATAATAATTCTTTGAATACACATATTTGATAATGCCTAGAAGGTGCAGCGAGTTTAAGAAATATAATGAATTTACCTTATGCTGGCAATTTTTTACTAGTACATTAGCAAATTTCTTACTAGTACATTAACAAACTATATAGAAGACATCAGAGAAACAGAAATATGTGGCTGGACAGATGTTTGGCAAATCAAGAGTATAGACAGAGACCTGTGAGTCACAGAATGCTAGTAGGAGACAATTACACAATAGGGTAGATAATTTCATGAGAAAAAAATTCACAGGAATACAAAGGCAAAAGATGAAGCATCTCTTGACATCCCTCTTTAAAGTGAGCAAGTGAATAAATGGCAGGAATGAAAAGGAAAATTAAGAACACAGAAGTAATAATCAAGGTAATAAGGGAACCCCAACTTCAAGAGCACATGAGATGTCAGTATCTCTGACATTTGGCTGGAAGTTTTGATCAGAAGGATGACTGTGGCTTTTATGGTGACTAGTTCTGTGTAAATGGCTGACTCCAGTGTCCTGGTTTGAGCTAAATAGAACTAATTCTCTATTTAGTGATTTTACTTTTCAGCTCAGTCTCTTCTAAGTGGCTGAACTTGCTGAAAAGTAGCAGCATGTTTTTCTGGACAGTGTGTACTGCTACAAGTCATAATCACAAGGCCACTGTCTCACATTGGGTGCTGTGTCTGCATCTACAGGGTGGGGCGGCAATGACACCCAAAACTGTCCAACTAGATATTCCATCCCACATACATCATGCTCAATATTAAGCCGAGGGATCACAAATCCATCTTGAATTCTTCTGTCTGCCTTGACCCCTTCTATCACAGAATCACAGAATCACAGAACGTTAGGGATTGGAAGGGACCTCAAAAGATCATCTAGTCCAATCCCCCTGCCAGAGCAGGAACACCTAGATGAGGTTACACAGGAAGGCGTCCAGGCGGGTTTTGAATGTCTCCAGAGAAGGAGACTCCACAGTCTCTGGGCAGCCTGTTCCAGTGCTCGGTCACCCTTGCAAGGTGACCACAGGACTCCGAGACGACTCTATAAG
>NW_010173822.1:0-289 GCF_000695765.1 Mesitornis unicolor
TAATTTTAATATAAAATAATTTTTAAAACCAAGTTCTTATGGTGGTCTCCCAGCATATAAGGTTAGGTTGACAAGAGCCACTTTTCATATGATGACTCTAGCCAGAATTTCCTCTTTACTTTTTCTGCCCCATGAAGTACTGTTATGATGCCACAGGAAAACTGATGGCAAGAGAATTTGAAATGAAAAGCATAAGATACAGAAGGTATCTCTGAGGAGGCACTGTACTGTCACAGTTTGAAGAACAGGCTGTGTTGGGCTAGATCCTTAGTCCATACATGCCAGATAA
>NW_010173822.1:301-8655 GCF_000695765.1 Mesitornis unicolor
CAGCTTATACCAGCTGAAATGGATTGCTGTCTTGATTTATAGCAAAACACACAGATGCTATTGCCTGTAATATTTCAAGTGTTGAATTTGACTATGGACTCAGGGTAGCACCCTGTTTCCAATATACAGACTATGCAGCTCAGACTCATTTATAGTATTTCACACAGAAAAAGCTGAGGAAATGGAAGAAAAAAGAATTCCTACTACCATGTGAAATAGCTGACATGCACACAGGCAAATGAAAAGGTTGTATCCTGTGATAGTCCCTATTCGGAAAAAAGACACAGACAGATGGAGAAGAGGGAAATTAAGTGAAACCAGCAACAGAAACTTGGGGGTACTTGACAGTGAGGGACTTTCTAATGGAGGCTGTTCCTGCAGTGCGGAAAAACTTTGAGAGGATGGGAAGGATTCCCATGTATAGTACAGGGAGTAATCCCAAGTCATTCAGAAGTTTCAGCCCATCCTCAGTTTTAGCTTGAAAATCATCTTTCAGATGTCTTTAACACTTCTGTCAGGACATTCCCCTACTCTGATTTTGTATTAACATCATTCATTTCTGTATAGGTAAAAACCAGGAGGAAAAAAAAGTATCTATGAGGGCAGCAAGAGAGAGGGATGCCAAAAGGCACAAATAGTCAGCAAATTACTGACCCAACAGGTGGGGCCTCAAGGGAATATAATCTCTCTGCCTGTCTGTGCATCTTCTTTCCCAGCAACTAGTTGCCTGAGATGTTATGGACTGAGCTTTCCCTTTGCACCGACACTATGAAAGATATATTCAATGGATTAGTGTGATTATGTAGGCAATGACAATGCAATTTAAAGTTATGCCAGACAGAATGTTGGCAATGAATTAAAATTAAAAAAAGTTTCAGTGCTCAGAATACAAACCAACAAAACCAGTAGTCCAGGATGATATGGCAGCATCCTTTCAATAAATGGCATTTACTGGAAGATCTCAGCAGTGCCAGTTTACAGGATTAGAAACTGATTTATCTTGTGCTGTTCTTGTAGGCTTGATCCCCATTGTGCAGACTGCACAAGCACTGGATATGGAGTTCTTGTCACTCAGCTTTAAGCACTGCAAGAGGTAAGCGCATCCACTTAGCTAGCTTCCCAATCAATGGTATCCACGTTAGGGACACATCTTAAGACACAATGATTTGCCTCTGGAGGCACCTGTTTCTTTCCACTGAGCACAGGAAGAGCCTAGAAAAGTGAGCCACTAAATGCCTCTGACCCAGGAATCCTCTCCTTCCCAAAACAGTTGTTTATTTTTCTCTCTTTCAGCACTGCCAGTATTGAGCAGAGAGACTTTAGTGTTGAGCAAGAACAGAATCTTTCCAGAAAAAACATTATCCTACGTGGCTCAAAGGGGAACCTATGTGTACAGTAGCCCTATGTGGGGTCCCATACCAAGTGGCTCTAGACAGAACAGGCCAGGCTACAAATATGGGATGAAAGGTTGGAGATTGTCAGAGCAACAAAACAAACTGCATTGCTATCATCTAATGGCATAGTTATTTTGGATCACACAAGAGACTGCAGAATCTGGTGTACTAAGTTCTTCTGGATGGTATATCTGTGAGAAGAATTTTCCTTCTTTTTTTTTTTCTTTCTCATGAGAAACAAGAAATTTATGGAGAGTTACTTTTGCACCAAAAGCAAGCTACGGAGTATACATTCTCCAGATGAGTTTGTCTGTAAACTCCAGATTGTTTTCTAGACTCCTGTTACTGAATAAATATTCATGTATACGTGTGCAGACATTTTGAGGGATGCACCTTACTATTTATTAGTGAAATTAAAAAATGCAGATTATTGCCTGGTTTTCCTTCAATTTGCTTAAACACGTCTGTGTTAGAGCCTACAACAGTTAAAATTAGGAAAAAAGGTTGTGTCTGGATATAGACTTGAAAAATAACATTAATTCAGGCCTACAAATATTAAATTTCCTGAAATAAAATCAGATTTTATGGATGCAACCTAAATCAAATACACTGTATCAGTTATACCAGTAGACATATTCTCACACTGCCCTAATGTCTCTTCAGATTTCACTTTTGTTGATGGCAACTTGAAAGTGCTATTGCAAAAATATGAAATAATAGGAGAGAAGGTATAACAACACATATCAGAAAGAAAAATAGTAAAGCCCTAATCTTTATTGATTAAATACATGAAAAACTGAATTCCTCTTTATTTTTCCTTTATAGTTTGTGTCCTCTGGTCAGTTTATGCTCCCTAGTACCTGTTTATTCTTCTGCATTTATAGCTTTGCTTTGTTATATTCTAGGGTAAATTTTTATTTGTGGTGCAGTGTTCGATTACAGACTCACTAAAAATAGAACTACCACAAAACCACAATAGCTGGTGGCATTAGTTGTGGTGCAATGATACATTGCTCCTGAACCTGAAGCCAGGTCCAGAACCCAAATCCGTTTCTACAGTCTGTCTTTCTCTGGGTTAGTTACTGTAGGAGATGACAATTCATTGTTTTTATAGACGTTTTTTCAGCCAGTTCCACCTATAAAGTCAACTCTCCGACTTTGCTCTTTGCCAAGCCTCTAGACATACCCCTAAAAAATACTTGGAGATTCTCAAGTGAAGCCAATTTCCTATAGTTTTCAGAATCACAACTGCATGAAAACATGAATACATGTAGTCAGATAGATTAGATTCAGATTTCATTCACAGCAAAATCAAATTACATGCAAGATGGGGCTTTTAAATGCCATCTTAATGTGGTAATAATTTTTGAAAAATATTTTAAAATATTATAGACAGACAAAATAGCATCAAAATCTGATTATCAAAAAAGTATTACTGGTCCGTTGAGTGTAGCATGTTTGAAATACTATGAGGGTTTTTTGTTGTTGTTGGTTTTGGTTTTGTTATTGGTGGTTGTTTTTTTGTCGAAACAGATTTAAACCAGTCAGATAGTTGCTGGGATACTATTTGGACCACCCTACTTTTACATAAAGTTAACTGAAATTTAGAATCAAGTGTTGATAATTTTGGTAATTTGGCTTTTTTGTTGAGTTACTCTGCATTAGTCTTTGCAGAATTACTCCACATACAATTAACAGCTGAATGTGGAGGCATACATGATTTGAAACCTGCCATCAATTTGGCAAATTGTCAAAAAAATATCAAATCTGTCCTCAGGACACAGAGATATGAGAAAGTCAGGGGAGATCAATGGGGCCAGTGTGATAGCAGAAAATTGTTCCCGAAGCTGTGTTCTCTTAATCTGTTGAGTTTATGCCCTGGCTTCTGAAGGTGGATTACATTCAGTTCAGATCTGTTTAAACAAGAACATCAGTACATAAACAACTGATCTTTTCAGTTGTTACAACATGACAAATCCCAGGAGGGTCTGATAGGCAGAGATCTCTTCCAAAGAACATCTGAAAAATGTTACTTCTTTTTGCTATTATGATGGCAAAGAACACTTGTTCTATTTTTTAATTTCAGATGCTTCCTTAGATTGCTATCTTCAATTGCATCATTCAACTTGGAAAGTCTTGTTTTTCACATCCATCAGAGACAGAACATTGTTGACAGTATTGATTGTAGTGAAGACATGCATACCTCATGGTGCAAAAGTGCAATGTCTCAGGTAATGTAAACCAATAGAATTCTCTGCAAGATAGTGTGAATCTGAATTTTTTACTTCATGGTACAGAAATACATTTTTATTAACAAATGTATGCTGCCCTCAGAAATATAGCTTCTCTTTGTAGTGGTTTATTTGAGTCCTTGTAACAGGTTATTATGAAGCAATGTTGCAAATTTTTAAGGACGACCCATTATCTACATAATCAGTTCCTCACTGGCTCTAATTACTTTCCCCTGCAGGCCAATGTCTGTTTGTCATTGTGATTTTGTTTGCTAGTATTTCTTTCACTTCCTGCTAACCACAGGAGACATTTATATTAACCTCAGAGAGGAGCGTCTCTCTCTGTGCTTTCCTTGTTTTGTCAGATATAGAAATTCAACAAAGCACATGGCTTCACATTAATTTCACATGTCAATTCATATAAGTGTTTCAGCGAAACCTTGTGGTACTCTATGCTGCAGGTCAGGTGAGAGGCAGATTCAAGAAATCCCTGGGACCCATTAAGAAGAACTGAAGCCGAACTAAGGCATATTGAAGTGTTTCGTCTGCAGCAGCCAGAGGTCTCTTCCACAGACAGAAGAGTGCAAGGGTAAACAGATTTGTATACAACATGATTTTAATTTCTGGACCAGGTGAAGATATGCTTTTGTTCAGTCTAAACCTCAAGAAAAAGTGTTACCCCAAAGAAAGCAAGTAACAGTGAAGGTTAGTCAGTTCTAAACAGATCCCAACATATGACTTTGAATAGAAATACTTCCATCAGTCAAGAGAAGACTGACTTGCATGGGCAATAGTGTTGTGATGAAATAGTAAAGGTCAGGTATTTAATCAAGCTGAAGGAGAGATTTGTGGGAACTATCCACAGGTCATGAGATTTATATCATGAACTGCTTCTTGTTAAAGTACATAACAGCTTCATGAAGGCAAATCTGATGAGCACCTGTGCTGTAACTCACTTGGACCTCTGGTGATGGAAACATCAACATTCAGAGGCATTGATATTCAAACCCTGAGATGCAAACAGCTTAGTGCATGAGAGGCAATGAGAAACTGGGTTCTTCAGTTGTTTGAAATGATGAAAATGAACTTCTGCTGAGAGATATACTGAAATACTAACACTTTGCCTCACCAAGGATACCCAGTTAGGACAAACTTTTATGTGATTTATATATTTATGTAGGAAAAGTATATACAGGACAATGGGGCAGAGTCTTACCTGAGGCCATTCAGTGCCTAGATAATTAACAAGCACCCATTGAATACCCAGTGAAACAAGCTCCTTTTCCAACTCTCCAACCCCACAAAGCCTGCAGAGAGCCCACTGTTAACTCATCTTATTTCTCAGAGTGACATTGTTCTTATTGAGCACTCTTAAATGGGTAAAATGTCTGTCACTTTACTCTCTCCTCAAGAAAAACACAGGTGGTTAGCCAATTCCAAATAGGGTCTCTCTTTCACCATCACTGAGGCTAGGCTAATCTCCAAACCCAGATAACCTCTTACCTCCTTCCGGTAACAAATTGTATCTGGATGAATTAAGATAACGAATCTGGATAAGAAGGATGTTGAGATTCTGGAGTGTGTTCAGAGAAGAGCCACAAGGATGGTGAGAGGTCTGGAGAACAAGCCTTATGAGGAACGGCTGAGGGAACTAGAGTTGTTTAGCCTGGAGAAGAGAAGGCTGAGGGGAGACCTCATCACCACCTACAAATACCTAAAGGGAGGTTGTAGAGAGGTGGGGGCTGGTCTCTTCTCCCAGGTGATGGAGGATAGAACAAGGGGAAATGGCACCAAGCTGTGCCAAGGGAGGGTCAGGTTAGAGATAAGGAGGAAGTTCTTTACTGAGAGGGTTGTCAGAGGCTGGAACAGGCTGCCCAGGGAGGTGGTGGAGTCACCATCCCTGGATGTATTTAAAAAGTGGGTAGATGAGGTACTTAAGGATATGGTTTAGTGGGTAGACAGGAACGGTTGGATGTGAGTATCTCAGAGGTCTTTTCCAACTGAACGATTCTGTGATTCTGTGTGATTCTGTTATTCTGTGAATTCTTTGGCCTGGACAAGACTAGAGTGCACAGAGGAAATCATAACCTTAAGATGACCTGGACATCTGTGGTACTATGCTTATCATTATTTGTATCTTGTTTTTCCTTATTCCAAGAATGGAACAGTAATCCTATCATTCAATCTATGAACACAATTTCTCAATACATAAAGTACCAGGTTGTCGGCATTGCCTACACCACCTTCAGTACTTTTTTTTGGGTGGTTAACTGAATCTGTTTATGAAGCATCTTGGTATCAACCTAATTTATCTTGGTATCAACCTAATTTGTCACACTTGCTCCCCAGCACTCCAGATTATCAACACCAATCTTCTAAGGCACATTGTTAGGATAGAGTGCAGTTAGAATGTCCTAGAGTACAAATTCAACGTGGGTGGAAAAAGCAAGCAATTGTGATTACAGTCTGTATTATAATCAATCCCAAACATAGTTTTAATTTAAATGTAACTGTTGTGGTTTAGGGCTGGGCTGGCTACTAAATCCTGGACATCTGCTCTCTATTAACTCCTCTCCCCTCCCCAGAAGGGGAAGAGAAAAGAGAATAAGGGAGAGAGACTTATGGGTTGGAAAAGGAAACTAACAGGTTTAATGAAACAGTAATACTAATACTACAGGATAATAATGTAAACAGGAAGATTGTGAAATACGTACAAATATATACAAAACCAATATAAAACCCTCCCTTCACCCACCCTGTCGCTCCTCTCCCCCGTAGTGATCACCAGAGGCTTTTTGAAGCAGGGCACTGGTAAAGTTCCAGACCAGACTCAGCAGCAGGTGGGAGCAGGAGTCAGGAACTGGATTCAGGAATGCAAAGATCGGGATCAATCAGGATTGAAGGCAAATAAACTAGCAGGGTTCTGCTCAGACACCGATCATGGCAGAAGAAGAGGAAGAAGAGAGATTGACCCTTGTGATCCCTCAGCTTTATACTGAGTATGACGTGTGTGGGATGGAATACCTTGTTGGTCAGTTTTGGGTCATCTGTCCTGTTTTCTCCTTCCCACAGATGTGACAGCTCACTTACGACACCCCTATATGGCACCCATGATGTGGCAGTGGCCTTGGCCTCCATCGGTACAAGTATAAGCAAGAGGTATATTTACATACCATACCCAATAGCAACTATAACATCAAGCACTATCACTTGTAGAAATGAACACTGTCTGGAAAAGCACACCATTAGTTTCAGAAAGTACAGCCACTTAGAAGAGACTTAACTGAAAAAGTAAAATCACTAAATAGAAAATTAGCTGTATTTAGCTCAATCTGGGACAGTAACACAGCATGAGCTTCTATTGGTTCTGACTTGAAATCCTTATGGACCTGCATTAATAAGTCAGCAATTACAAATTATCATGGTTTTGGTGGTGTAAAAATCTGGAATCTTACATAGAATATTAACAATAAAAATTGTGAATGATTTTACAATTTCAGTGGTCCTAATTAAATGTGTGGTCTAGGTGGCACATGTGGCTGTTTAAGGTCACTACCCCTTTTGGATCATTCTGTGATAAATTATTTAGGCTTAAACAGTGACTCCCCGTCGGTGGATTGAACCCCGGCCTCCCGTGTGGCAGGCAGAGATACTCACCACTATACTAACGAGGAATCCAATTAAAGTTTATTAAGTGAGTAAAGGCAAGCAAACAGCGCTGGGTGCGTCGGGACACAATCTGGTTCATCTGACACGCACGCCGTACAGTTCTCTTTTCAGGTTTATATTTCTTTAACTAGTACACATTCATAGAATTTTGCAATACACTTATACATATGCATGACCTATCCGGTATTCATATTATAATTTGCTCTCCTCCCATTCGTGCCTGTGCAGTGTCCCCTGCTAGTGGTCTTGAGGGGGGTCGCAAAGCTGTTTTTTTTCTTTTTCTTCACCTTTGTTAAGCTTTCCTCCTTGCACAGACTTAGTTACTTCTTGGCTCTTGCTCAAACCACAAGACTGGTATTGTCTCTTTTCTGAAGAGGGTTCAGATAAGTGTCTCCTTTCTGGCGCCTTATGGGTCTTATACAACTATACACTCTGTTATACTTCTTCTCGATCTGTTCTCTGTACAAGGACAGCCAAAATAGTCACAGAGGTCGCATCTTCCCCATTTTCTTCACATTATTTTAACACGAATCAGACTGACACATCTCACAATCCCCCGTTTTCTTTTTTGATAACATTGATTCGTGTTTTTGTTTCTAATCGAGTCAATACTTGCCAAATTGGTATCAATTCTGGATCTTCTTTTGTTTTTAGTGGAAGTCTTCCATCATCCCCACATCATCATAGGCAAATCAGAGCTTAAGTCAGTCCAGCAGTTCAGCTATCTAGGAAGTATCATTTCCTCGGATGGTAAGATTGACAAAGAGATAGACAACAGGTTAGCAAAGGCATATAGAGCTTTCGGAAAACTTCATAGAAGAGTTTGGTGCAATAAACACCTGAAGAAAAGTACAAAGATTAGTGTCTGCAGAGCCATTGTACTGTTTACTCTTTTATATGGGTCTGAATTTTGGGTCATCTACTGCCACCACCTGCGACTTCTCGAACGCTTCCATCAGTGCTGCCTCTGTACAATTCTAAATATCCACTGGACTGACTACATGACTAATGTCACTGTTCTTGAACAGGCAGCGGTCACCAGAATTGAGGCCGTGGTGTT